>NC_092151.1:95863557-95901057 GCF_045791955.1 Oncorhynchus clarkii lewisi | reverse complement strand
AAGATCTAAAAGATGCACAGTATTCTCTACAACATTAACGTCATGTGACCAGACCAAAACACTAATAAGGTCATCTGACCAGACCAGACCAAAACACTAATAATGTCATCTGACCAGACCAGACCAAAACACTAATAATGTCATCTGACCAGACCAAGACCAGACCAAAACACTAATAATGTCATCTGACCAAGACCAGACCAAAACACTAATAATGTCATCTGATTACCAAGACCAGACCAAAACACTACTAATGTCATCTGATTACCAAGACCAGACCAAAACACTAATAATGTCATCTGATTAACAAGACCAGACCAAAACACTAATAATGTAATCTGCTCTGATTACCAAGACCAAAACACTAATAATGTCGTCTGACCAGATCAAAACACTAATAATGTAATCTGAACAGACCAGACCAAAACACTAATAATGTCATCTGATTACCAAGAGCAGACCAAAACACTAATAATGTCATATGATTACCAAGACCAGACCAAAACACTAATAATGTCATCTGACCAGACCAAGACCAGACCAAAACACTAATAGTGTCATCTGATTACCAAGACCAGACCAAAACACTAATAATGTCATCTGATTACCAAGACCAGAACAAAACACTAATAATGTCATCTGATTACCAAGACCAGACCAAAACACGAATAATGTCATCTGATTACCAAGACCAGACCAAAACACTAATAATGTCATCTGACCAGACCAGACCAAAACACTAATAATGTCATCTGATTACCAAGACCAGACCAAAACACTAATAATGTAATCTGACCAGACCAAGACCAGACCAAAATACTAATAATGTCATCTGATTACCAAGACCAGACCAAAACACTAATAATGTCATGTGATTACCAAGACCAGACCAAAACACTAATAATGTCATCTGACCAGACCAAGACCAGACCAAAACACTAATCATCAAATCAAATCAAATTTATTTATATAGCCCTTCGTACATCAGCTGATATCTCAAAGTGCTGTACAGAAACCCAGCCTAAAACCCCAAACAGCAAGCAATGCAGGTGTAGAAGCACTAATAATGTCATCTGATTACCAAGACCAGACCAAAACACTAATAATGTCATCTGACCAGACCAAGACCAGACCAAAACACTAATAATGTCATCTGATTACCAAGACCAGACCAAAACACTAATAATGTCATCTGATTACCAAGACCAGACCAAAACACTAATAATGTCATCTGACCAGACCAGACCAAAACACTAATAATGTCATCTGATTACCAAGACCAGACCAAAACACTAATAATGTAATCTGACCAGACCAAGACCAGACCAAAATACTAATAATGTCATCTGATTACCAAGACCAGACCAAAACACTAATAATGTCATGTGATTACCAAGACCAGACCAAAACACTAATAATGTCATCTGACCAGACCAAGACCAGACCAAAACACTAATCATCAAATCAAATCAAATTTATTTATATAGCCCTTCGTACATCAGCTGATATCTCAAAGTGCTGTACAGAAACCCAGCCTAAAACCCCAAACAGCAAGCAATGCAGGTGTAGAAGCACTAATAATGTCATCTGATTACCAAGACCAGACCAAAACACTAATAATGTCATCTGACCAGACCAAGACCAGACCAAAACACTAATAATGTCATCTGATTACCAAGACCAGACCAAAACACTAATAATGTAATCTGATTACCAAGACCAGACCAAAACACTAATAATGTCATCTGATTACCAAGACCAGACCAAAACACTAATAATGTCATCTGATTACCAAGACCAGACCAAAACACTAATAATGTCGTCTGATTACCAAGACCAGACCAAAACACTAATAATGTCATCTGATTATCAAGACCAGACCAAAACACTAATAATGTCATCTGATTACCAAGACCAGACCAAAACACTTATAATGTCATCTGACCAGACCAAGACCAGACCAAAACACTAATAATGTCGTCTGATCATCAAGACCAGACCAAAACACTAATAATGTAATCTGATTACCAAGACCAGACCAAAACACTTATAATGTCATCTGATTACCAAGACCAGACCAAAACACTAATAATGTCATCTGACCAAGACCAGACCAAAACACTAATAATGTCATCTGACCAAGACCAGACCAAAACACTAATAATGTCGTCTGATCATCAAGACCAGACCAAACAAGTGAATAACGGCGGTCGTTGGATATGTTAGTTTAGTGGGATATGTTAGTTTGGTGGGATGTGTTAGTTTGGTGGGATATGTTAGTTTAGTGTGATATGTTATTTTTGTGGGATATGTTAGTTTAGTGTGACATGTTCGTTTAATGGGATATGTTAGTTTAGTGGGATATGTTAGTTTAGTGGGATATGTTATTTTAGTGTGATATGTTAGTTTAGTGTGATATGTTAGTTTAGTGTGATATGTTAGTTTAGTGTGATATGTTATTTTTGCGGGATATGTTAGTTTAGCGTGACATGTTCGTTTAGTGTGACATGTTAGTTTAGTGGGATATGTTAGTTAAGTGGGATATGTTAGTTTAGTGGGATATGTTAGTTTGGTGTGATATGTTAGTTTAGTGTGATATGTTAGTTTGGTGGGATATGTTAGTTTAGTGTGATATGTTAGTTTAGTGTGATATGTTAGTTTGGTGAGATATGTTAGTTGAGTGGGATATGTTAGTTTAGTGGGATATGTTATTTTAGTGTGATATGTTAGTTTAGTGTGATATGTTAGTTTAGTGTGATATGTTAGTTTAGTGTGATATGTTATTTTTGCGGGATATGTTAGTTTAGCGTGACATGTTCGTTTAGTGTGACATGTTAGTTTAGTGGGATATGTTAGTTAAGTGGGATATGTTAGTTTAGTGGGATATGTTAGTTTGGTGTGATATGTTAGTTTAGTGTGATATGTTAGTTTGGTGGGATATGTTAGTTTGGTGGGATATGTTAGTTTAGTGGGATATGTTAGTTTAGTGTGATATGTTAGTTTAGTGTGATATGTTAGTTTAGTGGGATATGTTCGTTTAGTGGGATATGTTAGTTTGGTGGGATATGTTAGTTTAGTGTGATATGTTCGTTTAGTGGGATATGTTAGTTTAGTGTGATATGTTGGTTTAGTGTGATATGTTGGTTTAGTGTGCTCATTTGACATTTTCAGGAGACTTGTTTCTAGGTGTTTTTCCATCTCTCAGTGATTTGTATCAGTCCATATCCAACATATCTCGTGTCCATCCTCTGGCATTTCCTTTGCTTATTTTAAGTTTCGGGAACTATTTCCTGTGGTTTTAGAAATGTTTTGATTTTTGGCACAGCTTTCCTAGCTGAGCTCAGTTCACCTCTTCAAGAACCTGGACAAATGGTTTAATGACAAGTGTAGTGATCCGTAACGACGTCAGCTACCCCAAGAACCATTCATCATTAATGTTTAGACTGAAAAGAGACATGACTAAATGTAAATTACATGATCAGCACAAGACAAATCCATATATCAATGTGTTACACCCTATCCAGTTAGTCTCAGCTGCAGTACGGTAAGGTTAGGTTACAATCAGGTCTGGGAACTGAGGCAGACGTGCACTGTCCCAGGGGCTGAGGCACACACTGAGGCAATGAGGCGCCAAGGCAGACGTGCACTGTCCCAGGGGCTGAGGCACACACTGAGGCAATGAGGCGCCAAAGGTAGACGTGCACTGTCCCAGGGGCCTCCTAGGCAGCGGCCTCCTCAGCTCACACAGAGCTTTCGGTCAGGTTAATTAGGCTCAGCATGGATCCCTTTGATCCACTGTGATATCCTCCTGTAATGGCCCCAGAGTTGCTTTGTGCCAATTCCCTCCTGTACACTTGACTGGTCGCCAAATCAAATGAGCCACAGTCGGGTGAGAAGTCTGAAGTTAAAAAGGTACAGTTTATTTGTGTTCTTTTTAGCTACTTGAATCCAGTCTCATTGACATTATGGTTGAGGGAGAAATGAGACTGTGAGATGGACCAGTCCCCATAGAGACAGACTGTGAGATGGGCCAGTCCCCATAGAGACAGACTGTGAGATGGACCAGTCCCCATAGAGACAGACTGTGAGATGGGCCAGTCCCCATAGAGACAGACTGTGAGATAGACCAGTCCCCATAGAGACAGACTGTGAGATGGACCAGTCCCCATAGAGACAGACTGTGAGATGGACCAGTCCCCATAGAGACAGACTGTGAGATGGACCAGTCCCCATAGAGACAGACTGTGAGATGGACCAGTCCCCATAGAGACAGACTGTGAGATGTACCAGTCCCCATAGAGACAGACTGTGAGATGGACCAGTCCCCATAGAGACAGACTGTGAGATGGACCAGTCCCCATAGAGACAGACTGTGAGATGGACCAGTCCCCATAGAGACAGACTGTGAGATGGACCAGTCCCCATAGCGACAGACTGAGATGGACCAGTCCCCATAGAGACAGACTGAGATGGACCAGTCCCTATAGAGACAGATTGTGAGATGGACCAGTCCCCATAGAGACAGACTGTGAGATGGACCAGTCCCCATAGAGACAGACTGTGAGATGGACCAGTCCCCATAGAGACAGACTGTGAGATGGACCAGTCCCCATAGAGACAGACTGTGAGATGGACCAGTCCCCATAGAGACAGACTGTGAGATGGACCAGTCCCCATAGCGACAGACTGAGATGGACCAGTCCCCATAGAGACAGACTGAGATGGACCAGTCCCTATAGAGACAGATTGTGAGATGGACCAGTCCCCATAGAGACAGACTGTGAGATGGACCAGTCCCCATAGAGACAGACTGTGAGATGTACCAGTCCCATAGAGACAGACTGTGAGATGGACCAGTCCCCATAGAGACAGACTGTGTACCAGTCCCCATAGAGACAGACTGTGTACCAGTCCCCATGGAGACAGACTGTGAGATGGACCAGTCCCCATAGAGACAGACTGTGAGATGGACCAGTCCCCGTAGAGACAGACTGTGAGATGGACCAGTCCCCATGGCAACAGACTGAGATGGACCAGTCCCCATAGAGACAGACTGTGATGGACCAGTCCCCATAGAGACAGAGTGTGAGATGGACCAGTCCCCATAGAGACAGACTGTGAGATGGACCAGTCCCCATAGAGACAGACTGTGTACCAGTCCCCATAGAGACAGAATGTGAGATGGACCAGTCCCCATAGAGACAGACTGTGAGATGGACCAGTCCCCATAGAGATAGACTGTGTACCAGTCCCCATAGAGACAGACTGTGTACCAGTCCCAATAGAGACAGAATGTGAGATGGACCAGTCCCCATTGAGATAGACTGTGTACCAGTCCCCATAGAAACAGACTGTGTACCAGTCCCCATAGAGATAGACTGTGTACCAGTCCCCATAGAGACAGACTGTGTACCAGTCCCCATAGAGATATACTGTGTACTAGTCCCCATAGAGACAGACTGTGAGATGGACCAGTCCCCATAGAGACAGACTGTGTACCAGTCCCCATAGAGACAGACTGTGAGATGGACCAGTCCCCATAGAGACAGACTGTGTACCAGGCCCCATAGAGACAGACTGTGAGATGTACCCGTCCCCATAGAGACAGACTGTGTACCAGTCCCCATAGAGACAGACTGTGTACCAGTCCCCATAGAGACAGACTGTGAGATGTACCAGTCCCCATAGATACAGACTGTGTACCAGTCCCCATGGAGACAGACTGTGAGATGGACCAGTCCCCATAGAGACAGACTGTGAGATGGACCAGTCCCCATAGAGACAGACTGTGAGATGGACCAGTCCCCATAGAGACAGACTGTGAGATGGACCAGTCCCCATAGAGACAGACTGTGAGATGGACCAGTCCCCATAGAGACAGACTGTGAGATGGACCAGTCCCCATAGAGACAGACTGTGAGATGGACCAGTCCCAATAGAGACAGACTGTGAGATGGACCAGTCCCCATAGAGACAGACTGTGAGATGGACCAGTCCCCGTAGAGACAGACTGTGAGATGGACCAGTCCCCATAGAGACAGACTGTGTACCAGTCCCCGTAGAGACAGACTGTGTACCAGTCCCCGTAGAGACAGACTGTGTACCAGTCCACGTAGAGACAGACTGTGTACCAGTCCCCGAAGAGACAGACTGTGTACCAGTCCCCGTAGAGACAGACTGTGTACCAGTCCCCGTAGAGACAGACTGTGTACCATTCCCCGTAGAGACAGACTGTGTACCAGTCCCCGTAGAGACAGACTCTGTACCAGTCCCCGTAGAGACAGACTGTGTACCAGTCCCCGTAGAGACAGACTGTGAGATGTACCAGTCCCCGTAGAGACAGACTGTGTACCAGTCCCCGTAGAGACAGACTGTGCACCAGTCCCCGTAGAGACAGACTGTGTACCAGTCCCCGTAGAGACAGACTGTGTACCAGTCACCGTAGAGACAGACTGTGTACCAGTCCCCGTAGAGACAGACTGTGTACCAGTCCCCGTAGAGACAGATTGTGTACCAGTCCCCGTAGAGACAGACTGTGTACCAGTCCCCGTAGAGACAGACTGTGAGATGTACCAGTCCCCGTAGAGACAGACTGTGAACCAGTCCCCGTAGAGACAGACTGTGTACCAGTCCCCGTAGAGACAGACTGTGTACCAGTCCCCATAGAGACAGACTGTGTACCAGTCCCCGTAGAGACAGACTGTGTACCAGTCCCCATAGAGACAGACTGTGTACCAGTCCCCGTAGAGACAGACTGTGTACCAGTCCCCGTAGAGACAGACTGTGCACCAGTCCCCGTAGAGACAGACTACTCAGTGAAAGTTTTGACCTGTTGTGTTGATGTTTCATAGTAAACTTTTCTTTAGTCCTTTGGTTCCACACAACACCATGGGCATACTAATATGTATCTCCTTTGTTTCACACTAGTTGGTGTCTGTAAGCGTGAGGGCTCTCCTCTACGCCCCATCCTGTGGATCAATGGCCGACACACTGGGGGCTCTTCAGTCACAAGTGCCTCCCATGACCATAGCCATCACTGTAAATTACAGCCTGACTGAGTATGATTCCCAAGTGGCACCCTATTCCCTATATAGTACACTACTTTTGACCATAGCCCTATTCCCTTTAATACAGTGCACTACGTGGGATCTGGTCAAAATCAGTGGAATGTAGGGAATAGGGAACGATTTGGGAAGCAGGTCCTCAGCCTCTGGGAAAGACCTAACCTATCCTCCTCATTAGTTCCATGGCTGCCATGACGACGGGCTACAGATCACTGTGCTCTCAGGGTTCTGGGTTCATGTCGGTGGAACTGTTCTGGTGGCACGTCTTGTGGGGTATGAATGGGTGTCTGAGCTGTGTGATAGTAGTTTAAACAGACCTCTGGTGACATGTCTTGTGGGGTATGTATGGGTGTCTGAGCTGTGTGCTAGTAGTTTAAACAGACAGTTCTGGTGGCATGTCGTGTGGGGTATGTATGGGTGTCTGAGCTGTGTGCCAGTAGTTTAAACAGACAGCTCTGGTGACATGTCTTGTGGGGTATTCATGGGTGTCTGAGCTGTGTGATAGTAGTTTAAACAGACAGCTTGGTGCATTCAGCTTGTCAACACTTCTTACAAAAACAAGTAGTGATGAAGTCAATCTCTCCTCTACTTTGATCCAGGAGAGATTGACATGTCCTGTACATTATTAATGTTAGCTCTCTGTGTACATCCAAGGGCTAGCCGTGCTGCCCTGTTCTGAGCCAACTGTAATTCTCCTAAGTCCCTCTTTGTGGAACCTGACCACACGACTGAACAGTAGTCCAGGTGCAACAAAACATGGGCCTGTAAGACCTGCCTTGTTGATTGTGTTGTTAAAAAGGCAGAGCAGCGCTTTATTATAGACAGACTTCTCCCCATCTACACTTCTCCCCATCTTAGCTACTACAGCATCAGCATGTTTGGACCATGACAGTTTACAATCCAGGGTTACTCCAAGCAGTTTAGTCACCTCAACTTGCTCAATTTCCACATTACTCATTACAAGATTTAGTTGAAGTTTAGGTTTCAGTGAAGGACTTGTCTCATATACAATGCTTTAGTTTAAAAATGTGAAACTGACTGCAGCTATTTGTTAAGTGTTGCAGTGGTTTCACTCGCTGTGGTAGCTGACGTGTATAGTGTTGAGTCATCCGTATACATAGATACACTACTCTAAGCTAGTGGCATGTCATTAGTAAAAATTGAAAAAAGTAAGGGGTCTAGACAGCTGCCCTGGGGAATGCCTGATTCTATCTGGATTATGCTTGAGAGGCTTCCATTAAAGAACACCCTGTGTGTTCGGTCAGACAGGTAACTCTTTATCCACATTATAGCAGGGGGTGTAAATCCATAATACATATGTTTTTCCAGCAGCAGACTATGATCGATAATGGCAAAAGCCGCACTAAAGTCTAACAAAACAACCCCCACAATATTTGATTATAAATTTGTGCTAGTGCCATGCATGTTGAATGTCCTTCCCTATAAGCATGCTGATAGTCGTCAAATAGTTTACTGTAAAATATCATTGTATCTGGTAAAAGCACCATTTTTTTCCCGCAAAAGATTACTAAGGGTTGGTAACAGGCTGATTGGTCGGCTATTTGAGCAGTAAAGGGGGCTTTACTATGCTTGAGTAGCGGAATGACTTTTTGCTTCCCTCCAGGATTGAGGGCACACACTTTCTAATAGGCTTAGATTGAAGATGTGGTAAATAGGAGTGGTAATATCGTCCGCTATAATTCTCAGTAATTTTCCATCCAAGTTGTCAGACCGAGGTGACTTCTCAATGTTAATAGACAGCAATAATTGTTTCACCTCTTCCACACTCACTTTCATAATTCAAAATGACAATGCTTTAATACTTTGGTCAGTTATACTTGGATGTGTAATGTGGAGAGGGGGTCTGTAAGAGGGTGGCAGGTAGACTAGCGGTTAGAGCGTTGGACTAGTAACCGAAAGGTTGCAAGATTGAATCCCCGAGCTGACAAGGTAAAAATCTGTCGTTCTGCCCCTGAACAAGACAGTTAACCCACTGATCCTAGGCCGTCATTGAAAATAAGAATTTGTTCTTAAATGACTTGCCTATTTAAATAAAACATTTTTTTTTTTAAATGTTGCCGTTTGTTGTTAATCTTGCAGATGAAAAAAATCATTAAAGTAGTTGGCAATATCAGTGGGATTTGTGATCAATAAAATGAGCCATCTGATTCAATGAATGATGGAGCTGAGTTTGCCTTTTTGCCTAAAATGCCATTTAAAGTGCTCCAAAGTTTTTTACTATCATTCTTTATATCATGTATCTTTGTTTTATAGTGTAGTTTCTTCGTTTTGTTCAGTTTAGTCACATTATTTCTCAATTTGCAGTATGTCTGCAAATCGGTTGTGTAGACAGACTAATTTGCCGTTTCTTTTGCCTCACAACAACACAACTCCCTCCACACTGTCTTGGACAGAGACTGAGCTGGGGTTCAGCTGGGTTGGGGCCAGTAGCTTTCAGCAGTATTTGTTTATGGCAACTGCTGTCTCGAGGCACCTAGCCAAAACATCACAGAGTCACAATGAGCAGCAGCAGCACTATTGTCCCCAGATACTTCCCTAAACCCATCTGTCTGTCTGCCTGATGACAAGCCACACACTCTAACAGACCCTCTCTTTCCACTAACAGATCCCCCCCCCCTTTCCACTAACAGACCCCCTCTCCACTAACAGACCCTCTCTTTCCACTAACAGACCCCCCCTTTCCATTAACAGACACCCTCTTTCCACTAACAGACCCCCCCTTTCCACTAACAGACCCCCTCTCCACTAACAGAGCCCCTTTCCACTAACAGACACCCCCTTTCCACTAACAGACCCCCTCTTTCCACTAACAGACCCCCCCTTTCCATTAACAGACACCCTCTTTCCACTAATATACCCCCCCTTTCCACTAACAGACCCCCCCTTTTCACTAACTGACCCCCCTATCCTCTAACAGACCCCCTTCTCCTTTAACAGACCCCCCTCTCCTCTAACAGACCCCCCTCTCCTTTAACAGACCCCCTCTCCTTTAACAGACCCCCTCTCCTTTAACAGACCCCCCTCTCCTCTAACAGACCCCCCTCTCCTCAAGCAGACCCCCCTCTCCTCTAGCAGACCCCCCTCTCCTCTAACAGACCCCCCTCTCCTCTAACAGACCCCCCCTCTACTCTAACATACCCCCCTCTCCTCTAACAGACCCCCCTCTTCTCTAACAGACCTCCCTCTCCTCAAGCAGACCCCCCTCTCCTCTAGCAGACCCCCCTCTCCTCTAACATACCCCCTCTCCTCTAACAGACCCCCCTCTCCTCTAACAGACCCCCCTCTTCTCTAACAGACCCCCCTCTACTCTAACATACCCCCCTCTCCTCTAACAGACCCCCCTCTCCTCTAACAGACCCCCCTCTCCTCTAGCAGACCCCCCTCTAACAGACCCCCCTCTCCTCTAACAGACCCCCCTCTCCTCTAGCAGACCCCCCTCTATCAGACCCCCCTCTCCTCTAACAGACCCCCCTCTCCTCTAACAGACCCCCCTTGCCTGAGTTTAGAAGACTGTTCACAGCAGGAACGGATGGGGCCTGAGTTTAGAAGACTGTTCACAGCAGGAACGGATGGGGCCTGAGTTTAGAAGACTGTTCACAGCAGGAACGGATGGGGCCTGAGTTTAGAAGACTGTTCACAGCAGGAACGGATGGGGCCTGAGTTTAGAAGACTGTTCACAGCAGGAACGGATGGGACCTGAGTTTAGAAGACTGTTCACAGCAGGAACGGATGGGGCCTGAGTTTAGAAGACTGTTCACAGCAGGAACGGATGGGGCCTGAGTTTAGAAGACTGTTCACAGCAGGAACGGATGGGGCCTGAGGTTAGAAGACTGTTCACAGCAGGAAGGGATGGGGCCTGAGTTTAGAAGACTGTTCACAGCAGGAATGGATGGGGCCTGAGTTTAGAAGACTGTTCACAGCAGGAACGGATGGGGCCTGAGTTTAGAAGACTGTTCACAGCAGGAACGGATGGGGCCTGAGTTTAGAAGACTGTTCACAGCAGGAACGGATGGGGCCTGAGTTTAGAAGACTGTTCACAGCAGGAACGGATGGGGCCTGAGTTTAGAAGACTGTTCACAGCAGGAACGGATGGGGCCTGAGTTTAGAAGACTGTTCACAGAAGGAACGGATGGGGCCTGAGTTTAGAAGACTGTTCACAGCAGGAACGGATGGGGCCTGAGTTTAGAAGAATGTTCACAGCAGGAACGGATGGGGCCTGAGTTTAGAAGACTGTTCACAGCAGGAACGGATGGGGCCTGAGTTTAGAAGACTGTTCACAGCAGGAACGGATGGGGCCTGAGTTTAGAAGACTGTTCACAGCAGGAACGGATGGGGCCTGAGTTTAGAAGACTGTTCACAGCAGGAACGGATGGGACCTGAGTTTAGAAGACTGTTCACAGCAGGAACGGATGGGGCCTGAGTTTAGAAGACTGTTCACAGCAGGAACGGATGGGGCCTGAGTTTAGAAGACTGTTCACAGCAGGAACGGATGGGGCCTGAGGTTAGAAGACTCTGTTCGGTTTTAACGGTGAGGGCTTTTAATGGTTTTAATGGTCAGGGCTTTTCTCCTTAATGGCTTTAATGGTCAGGGCTTTTCTCCCTAATGGTTCTAACGGTCAGGGCTTTTCTCCTTAATGGTTCTAACGGTCAGGGCTTTTCTCCCTAATGGTTCTAACGGTCAGGGCTTTTCTCCTTAATGGTTCTAACGGTCAGGGCTTTTCTCCCTAATGGTTCTAACGGTCAGGGCTTTTCTCCTTAATGGTTCTAACGGTCAGGGCTTTTCTCCTTAATGGTTCTAACGGTCAGGGCTTTTCTCTTTAATGGTTCTAACGGTCAGGGCTTTTCTCCTTAATGGTTTTAATGATGAGGGCTTTTCTCCCTAATGGTTTTAATGATGAGGGCTTTTCTCCTTAATGGTTCTAACGGTCAGGGCTTTTCTCCTTAATGGTTTTAATGATGAGGGCTTTTCTCCTTAATGGTTCTAACGGTCAGGGCTTTTCTCCTTAATGGTTTTAATGATGAGGGCTTTTCTCCTTAATGGTTCTAACGGTCAGGGCTTTTCTCCTTAATGGTTCTAACGGTCAGGACTTTTCTCCTTAATGGTTCTAACGGTCAGGGCTTTTCTCCTTAATGGTTTTAATGATGAGGGCTTTTCTCCCTAATGGTTTTAATGATGAGGGCTTTTCTCCTTAATGGTTCTAACGGTCAGGGCTTTTCTCCTTAATGGTTTTAATGGTCAGGGCTTTTCTCCTTAATGGTTCTAACGATCAGGGCTTTTCTCCCTAATGGTTTTAATGGTCAGGGCTTTTCTCCTTAATGGTTCTAACGGTCAGGGCTTTTCTCCTTAATGGTTCTAACAGTCAAGGCTTTTCTCCCTAATGGTTCTAACGGTCAGGGCTTTTCTCCTTAATGGTTCTAACGGTCAGGACTTTTCTCCTTAATGGTTCTAACGGTCAGGGCTTTTCTCCTTAATGGTTTTAATGATGAGGGCTTTTCTCCCTAATGGTTTTAATGATGAGGGCTTTTCTCCTTAATGGTTCTAACGGTCAGGGCTTTTCTCCTTAATGGTTTTAATGGTCAGGGCTTTTCTCCTTAATGGTTCTAACGGTCAGGGCTTTTCTCCTTAATGGTTCTAACGGTCAGGGCTTTTCTCCCTAATGGTTTTAATGGTGAGGGCTTTTCTCCCTAATGGTTTTAATGATGAGGGCTTTTCTCCCTAATGGTTTTATTGGTCAGGGCTTTTCTCCCTAATGGTTTTAATACTGTCCAGATTGGAACGGCTGTAATTAGATTTAATTACATAGACCTCAGTTGTAAAGCGGTCTAAATAAAACCACATTTGTAAATTGGAGTCACCTGACATATAATCATGGGATAGATATGACTATGGAGTTAAGCGGAACTAGAAACGTCTCATCTTCTGATATAAAACAACCACATTTCACTTTCATTCAACCACAGGAATGAAAGAGACAACAACAACAATGTTGTGTACAAGGTTATATCGATCATCACGCTATCGGCTTCCTCTGACATGCTACACAGCGCCAGGTGAAACACTAGATCAATTCACTACAAACAATTCCACGTTGTTGATGTGCAGAGAAGAAACAGGCATTATGGTGGGACAGTATACTACACGCAGTGTCATGATTGATGAGGTCATGATTGATGAGGTCATGATTGATGAGGTCATGATTGATGAGGTCATGTCAGGAGAAACACTATACATGAGGTTGGTAAAAAACAAACCAGTACTGCACTATATAGAGATTAGGGTGCCATTTAATATAGGGATTAGGGTGCCATTTAATATAGGGATTAGGGTGCCATTTGATATAGGGATTAGGGTGCCATTTGATATAGGGAATAGGGTGCCCTGGGGAGTAGACCAGTACAGCCCTGGGAAGAAGACCAGTACGGCCCTGGGGAGTAGACCAGTACAGCCCTGGGAAGAAGACCAGTACGGCCCTGGGGAGTAGACCAGTACAGTCCTGGGGAGTAGACCAGTGCAGCCCTGGGAAGAAGACCAGTACGGCCCTGGGGAGTAGACCAGTACAGCCCTGGGGAGTAGACCAGTACAGTACAGCCCTGGGGAGTAGACCAGTACAGCCCTGGGGAGTAGACCAGTACAGCCCTGGGGAATAGACCAGTACAGCCCTGGGGAGTAGACCAGTACAGTACAGTCCTGGGGGAGTAGACCAGTACAGCCCTGGGGAGTAGACCAGTACAGCCCTGGGGAGTAGACCAGTACAGCCCTGGGGAGTAGACCAGTACAGCCCTGGGGAGTAGACCAGTACAGTACAGCCTTGGGGAGTAGACCAGTACAGCCCTGGGGAGGAGACCAGTACAGTACAGCCCTGGGGAGTAGACCAGTACAGTCTGGGCATATAATTCAAACCTTCTAGAAATCGTAAATCACCCCGGGTAGGTTTGTACATTGGTAGGTTTGGCACTATACCGTCATTTGTACATGGCTACAGAAGTCTATAGCTCGGGTCTCCTGATTTCATCCCAAGTTTTAAGGCGTTTCATAAACTTCACTGTGGAAAAGGTGATGTGTTGATGCTTCAGTGTTCTGCCGTATTACTGGTTTCACATTCGTCTCCAGCGATCAGAAGGTAAACTAGATCTAAAACAACTGTCATTGATATTTACAATCCCCTGAACCAAACAGTTTACTCATTTACCTAGCTCTAATCAATATTGAGCTCTTATCAATAGCTCTAATCAATATTGAGCTCTAATCAATAGCTCTAATCAATAGCTCTTTTCATGAATTCTTATCAATAGCTCTTGTCATGTCACGACTTCCGGCGAGGTTGGTCCCTCTCCTTGTTCGTTCGGCGTTCGGCGTCACCGGTCTTCTAGCCATCGCCGCTCCACCTTTCATTTTCCATTTGTTTTGTCTTGTTTTCCCTTACACCTGGTTTACATCTCCTCATGATTACACTGTGTATTTAGCCCTCTGTTCCCTCCATGTCTGTGTGGGGTATTGTTTATTGTCTAGGTTGGCACGCTTCCGGCTGGGTTGCGCCCGGTTGTATTTGTACCTGTTTGTGGCAGCTGGCACTTTGTACTTGGTTGTTGTACTTTGTGCCGCCTCACTTGTTTTTTGGGCATTTGTTTATGTGACAAGGTTGCGTTCTGTTCTTACTATTGTCTCAGTAAAGTGCTTCGTTGTCCGCTCCTCTCTGCTCTCCTGCGCCTGAGCTACACCCACCGCATGACATATCAATATCTCTCATCAATATTTCTTATCTATATATCTTATCAATAGCTCTAATCAATATCTCTTAAAAATATCTCTTAAAAATATCTCTGATCAATATCTCTTATCAATAGCTCTAATCAATATCTCTTATCAACAGCTCTAATCAATATCTATTAAAAATATCTCTTATCAATATCTCTTAAAAATATCTCTTATCAATAGCTCTAATCAATATCTCTTAAAAATATATCTTATCAATAGCTCTCATCAATATCTAAATTACAGTACATAGAGAATGGTGTTATTTCTATACGGAAAAAGAAAGTCGATGTTGTTCCACCTGGAACCGGCAGGTTCACTAGACCTCATTCATGGTTTTACTGGTGGTGGAATTACGAGGTAATGAAGTCGATGTTGTTCCACTTGGAACCGGCAGGTTCACTAGACCTCATTCATGGTTTTACTGGTGGTGGAATTACGAGGTAATGAAGTCCATGTTGTTCCACCTGGAACCGGCAGGTTCACTAGACCT
The DNA here is from genome assembly GCF_045791955.1 of Oncorhynchus clarkii lewisi. Classification (NCBI taxonomy): domain Eukaryota; kingdom Metazoa; phylum Chordata; class Actinopteri; order Salmoniformes; family Salmonidae; genus Oncorhynchus; species Oncorhynchus clarkii. Next base: position 95,885,726 of record NC_092151.1, on the reverse strand, counting down.
CATTCATGGTTTTACTGGTGGTGGAATTACGAGGTAATGAAGTCCATGTTGTTCCACCTGGAACCGACAGGTTCACTAGACCTCATTCATGGTTTTACTGGTGGTGGAATTACGAGGTAATGAAGTCGATGTTGTTCCACTTGGAACCGGCAGGTTCACTAGACCTCATTCATGGTTTTACTGGTGGTGGAATTACGAGGTAATGAAGTCGATGTTGTTCCACTTGGAACCGGCAGGTTCACTAGACCTCATCCATGGTTTTACTGGTGGTGGAATTACGAGGTAATGAAGTCGATGTTGTTCCACCTGGAACCGGCAGGTTCACTAGACCTCATTCATGGTTTTACTGGTGGTGGAATTACGAGGTAATGAAGTCGATGTTGTTCCACTTGGAACCGGCAGGTTCACTAGACCTCATTCATGGTTTTACTGGTGGTGGAATTACGAGGTAATGAAGTCCATGTTGTTCCACCTGGAACCGGCAGGTTCACTAGACCTCATTCATGGTTTTACTGGTGGTGGAATTACGAGGTAATGAAGTCCATGTTGTTCCACCTGGAACCGACAGGTTCACTAGACCTCATTCATGGTTTTACTGGTGGTGGAATTACGAGGTAATGAAGTCGATGTTGTTCCACTTGGAACCGGCAGGTTCACTAGACCTCATTCATGGTTTTACTGGTGGTGGAATTACGAGGTAATGAAGTCGATGTTGTTCCACTTGGAACCGGCAGGTTCACTAGACCTCATTCATGGTTTTACTGGTGGTGGAATTACGAGGTAATGAAGTCCATGTTGTTCCACCTGGAACCGGCAGGTTCACTAGACCTCATTCATGGTTTTACTGGTGGTGGAATTACGAGGTAATGAAGTCCATGTTGTTCCACCTGGAACCGGCAGGTTCACTAGACCTCATTCATGGTTTTACTGGTGGTGGAATTACGAGGTAATGAAGTCCATGTTGTTCCACCTGGAACCGACAGGTTCACTAGACCTCATTCATGGTTTTACTGGTGGTGGAATTACGAGGTAATGAAGTCCATGTTGTTCCACTTGGAACCGGCAGGTTCACTAGACCTCATTCATGGTTTTACTGGTGGTGGAATTACGAGGTAATGAAGTCGATGTTGTTCCACTTGGAACCGGCAGGTTCACTAGACCTCATCCATGGTTTTACTGGTGGTGGAATTACGAGGTAATGAAGTCGATGTTGTTCCACCTGGAACCGGCAGGTTCACTAGACCTCATTCATGGTTTTACTGGTGGTGGAATTACGAGGTAATGAAGTCGATGTTGTTCCACTTGGAACCGGCAGGTTCACTAGACCTCATTCATGGTTTTACTGGTGGTGGAATTACGAGGTAATGAAGTCGATGTTGTTCCACTTGGAACCGGCAGGTTCACTAGACCTCATTCATGGTTTTACTGGTGGTGGAATTACGAGGTAATGAAGTCGATGTTGTTCCACTTGGAACCGGCAGGTTCACTAGACCTCATTCATGGTTTTACTGGTGGTGGAATTACGAGGTAATGAAGTCCATGTTGTTCCACTTGGAACCGGCAGGTTCACTAGACCTCATTCATGGTTTTACTGGTGGTGGAATTACGAGGTAATGAAGTCCATGTTGTTCCACTTGGAACCGGCAGGTTCACTAGACCTCATTCATGGTTTTACTGGTGGTGGAATTACGAGGTAATGAAGTCGATGTTGTTCCACTTGGAACCGGCAGGTTCACTAGACCTCATTCATGGTTTTACTGGTGGTGGAATTACGAGGTAATGAAGTCGATGCTGTTCCATTTGGAACCGACAGGTTGCTCGACCTCATTCATAATTTCATTGCGCGTAAAGGTGGTGTAATTATGAGGGAATGGATTAAGTTCAAGGCCAGAAAACAGTGTATCTGTAGACTCACCTCCTCCACCTTAATGTCTTAGACCTCCACCCGAAACGAATAGAGAGAGAGTATCATGCTACTCTCATGCTTAAGTTCAAGGCCAGAAAACAGTGTATCTGTAGACTCACCTCCTCCACCTTAATGTCTTAGATCTCCACCCGAAACGAATAGAGAGAGAGTATCATGCTACTCTCATGCTTAAGTTCAAGGCCAGAAAACAGTGTATCTGTAGACTCACCTCCTCCACCTTAATGTCTTAGATCTCCACCCGAAACGAATAGAGAGAGAATATCATGCTACTCTCATGCTTAAGTTCAAGGCCAGAAAACAGTGTATCTGTAGACTCACCTCCTCCACCTTAATGTCTTAGATCTCCACCCGAAACGAATAGAGAGAGAATATCATGCTACTCTCATGCTTAAGTTCAAGGCCAGAAAACAGTGTATCTGTAGACTCACCTCCTCCACCTTAATGTCTTAGATCTCCACCCGAAACGAATAGAGAGAGAATATCATGCTACTCTCATGCTTAAGTTCAAGGCCAGAAAACAGTGTATCTGTAGACTCACCTCCTCCACCTTAATGTCTTAGATCTCCACCCGAAACGAATAGAGAGAGAATATCATGCTACTCTCATGCTTAAGTTCAAGGCCAGAAAACAGTGTATCTGTAGACTCACCTCCTCCACCTTAATGTCTTAGATCTCCACCCGAAACGAATAGAGAGAGAATATCATGCTACTCTCATGCTTAAGTTCAAGGTCAGAAAACAGTGTATCTGTAGACTCACCTCCTCCACCTTAATGTCTTAGATCTCCACCCGAAACGAATAGAGAGAGAATATCATGCTACTCTCATGCTTAAGTTCAAGGTCAGAAAACTTGTAGAGAGAAAAGTGCATAAAAAGTGGAATTACATTTAATTTAAATGCTTAACGTTGGTAACTATAGGCCTATAGTGCACTACTTTAGACCAGGGTCCATAGGGGTAGTGCACTACTTTAGACCAGGGTCCATAGGGGTAGTGCACTACTTTAGACCAGGGTCCATAGGGGTAGTGCACTACTTTAGACCAGGGTCCATAGGGTAGTGAGTACTGTACTAAATAGAGGGTGCCATTTGGGACTCACCTCAGACTAAAGCTGAGATGTGACTGAGACCAACAGGATGTTTCTGGGGTTAATTGATGCTTAGTGCTGTGGTCTGGGATAAAGGAGAGAAAGCATGCACTCTGGACAATCCTCTCTACAATTAGATGAACCCATTTAAGTCATCAAAACCAAGGCTGTGTTACTCTGGTAAACAACAAAGTACTGTAATAAGTACTTTAGTAAGACTTTAGCTAGTACTTTCACTGTCAGACGATGGCAGTATAAATGTCAACAAGACTGTAGCTAGCTAGTACTTTCACTGTCAGACGATGGCAGTAGCTACATTGTGGGACAGTCAGAAAGTCACTCGTGGGTCATTGTTTAGATTATGACAAAAAAATTGTCTCTGCTATGAATAAGTTATAAAGGTAATTTAATATACGGTACGTGAGAGGGACAGTTTTGAACTCTCAAATCAGTTGGAACCTCCTACTGGGAGAAAGAGTCATGTAAAACATCCACGATGGCCTTCATGAAGGTGTCCCAAATGAAATCCGATTCCTTCTTGTGTAGTGCCCTACTTTTAACCAGACTATTACAGAAGCAATTCTCAGAGTCTTGAGTTAGTCTAAGACTGAGACAGTGAACACAGCGAGAGATTCTCAACGCGTTCAACGAGGGGTTAGTTAGTCTAAGACTGAGACGGTGAACACAGCGAGAGATTCTCAACGCGTTCAACGAGGGGTTAGTTAGTCTAAGACTGAGACAGTGAACACAGTGAGTTTCAATCCTTTTAAAAGGTGCTGTTCAGGTGGCAGAAAGTATTATCTCAAAGGTCCCAACAAATAAACTCTATCTGTGTCCCAGATAACACCCTATTCACTAACTAGTGCACTACTTTTGACCAGGTCCTAGTGCTCTATATGTAGGGAATAGGGTGCCATTTGAGATGCAGGACTAGAGAATGTGAGAAGCTATAATCAGGCCTGGTTTAGAAGGAGATCTGTATCTGTGGGTGACAGAGTATGGAAAGCCCCAGTGAGCAGCCTCCATGGTGGGTGACAGAGTAGGGAAAGCCCCAGTGAGCAGCCTCCATGGTGGGTGACAGAGTAGGGAAAGCCCCACTGAGCAGCCTCCATGGTGGGTGACAGAGTAGGGAAAGCCCCAGTGAGCAGCCTCCATGGTGGGTGACAGAGTAGGGAAAGCCCCAGTGAGCAGCCTCCATGGTGGGTGACAGAGTAGGGAAAGCCCCAGTGAGCAGCCTCCGTGGTGGGTGACAGAGTAGGGAAAGCCCCAGTGAGCAGCCTCCGTGGTGGGTGACAGACTAGGGAAAGCCCCAGTGAGCAGCCTCCATGGTGGGTGACAGAGTAGGAAAGCCCCAAAGCCTCCCAGTGAGCAGCCTCCATGGTGGGTGACAGCAGCCTCCATGGTGGGTGAAAGCCCCAGTGAGCAGCCTCCATGGTGGGTGACAGACTAGGGAAAGCCCCAGTGAGCAGCCTCCATGGTGGGTGACAGAGTAGGGAAAGCCCCAGTGAGCAGCCTCCATGGTGGGTGGCAGAGTAGGGAAAGCCCCACTGAGCAGCCTCCATGGTGGTTGACAGAGTAGGGAAAGCCCCAGTGAGCAGCCTCCATGGTGGGTGACAGAGTAGGGAAAGCCCCAGTGAGCAGCCTCCATGGTGGGTGACAGAGTAGGGAAAGCCCCAGTGAGCAGCCTCCATGGTGGGTGACAGAGTAGGGAAAGCCCCAGTGAGCAGCCTCCATGGTGGGTGACAGAGTAGGGAAAGCCCCACTGAGCAGCCTCTATGGTGGGTGACAGAGTAGGGAAAGCCCCAGTGAGCAGCCTCCATGGTGGGTGACAGAGTAGGGAAAGCCCCAGTGAGCAGCCTCCATGGTGGGTGACCCTGACCCAACATCGCAGAGCCACAGCCTGCATATTTAGGGAGCCACAGACCAACAGACCTCACTGGTCTCCCTGGGGGATAAGGACAGCTGCACAGAGAATGTCTCTCTCTCTCTCTGTGTGTGTGTGTGTGTGTGTGTGTGTGTGTGTGTGTGTGTGTGTGTGTGTGTGTGTGTGTGTGTTAAATCTGATTTAGCCCCACACTAATGATATGATCCTGTAACGTCACAGTTAAGAGGGTCTGGTTCACGTGACTGCACTTCTCTGCACCGCAAGATGTAAAAGCTTGAATTAGACACTAATGTAGCCATCAAATTAATTTCACAATTTTTTAAAGTTTGACTGTAGGTTACCATGCACTTCAAGTTCCAGGTAGTTGATTAGTTCATGTACAGACACACTGTAAACAAATCCTGTAGTTTTTACAGTAACTTCATGGCAGCCAGTTTACAGTAATTTTCCGTTAAACCAAAGTGTCTTTAGAATTTACGGTAACATATTGTACTTTTTTTTTTTTAAACAGTAACTTTACAGGTAAGTTAGTGTGAAAACAACAGTTTTTTTTTTTTTTACAGTGCAGTATATTCAAACCTAAGAATCAATAGAAACAAAGTCTCTGTGAATGTGTTGAGCAGATCTGCATAAACTAATAGGACTCTATTCTCTGCTGCATTTAGAACTGGGAAAACAAAATGGCCTCATCTCACACTATAAACAACACCAGCCTAATCTCATCCAGCCTCCATCTGCAGAAAACAGGTCTACATGTATATGGAATGGACCGCCTTAAGGTTGTTGGGGGCAGTTAAGGTTGTTGGGGGGTAGTAACAGTTGTTGAGGGGCAGTTAAGGTTGTTGAGGGGCAGTTAAGGTTGTTGAGGGGCAGTTAAGGTTGTTGAGGGGCAGTTAAGGTTGTTGAGGGGAAGTTAAGGTTGTTGAGGGGCGGTTAAGGTTGTTGGGGGGCAGTTAAGGTTGTTGAGGGGCAGTTAAGGTTGTTGAGGGGCAGTTAAGGTTGTTGAGGGGCGGTTAAGGTTGTTGGGGGGCAGTTAAGGTTGTTGAGGGGCAGTTAAGGTTGTTGAGGGGTAGTAACAGTTGTTGGGGGGCAGTTAAGGTTGTTGAGGGGCGGTTAAGGTTGTTGAGGGGCAGTTAAGGTTGTTGAGGGGCGGTTAAGGTTGTTGGGGGGCAGTTAAGGTTGTTGAGGGGCAGTTAAGGTTGTTGAGGGGCAGTTAAGGTTGTTGAGGGGCAGTTAAGGTTGTTGAGGGGCAGTTAAGATTGTTGAGGGGCGGTTAAGGTTGTTGGGGGGCAGTTAAGGTTGTTGAGGGGCAGTTAAGGTTGTTGAGGGGTAGTAACAGTTGTTGGGGGGCAGTTAAGGTTGTTGAGGGGCGGTTAAGGTTGTTGAGGGGCAGTTAAGGTTGTTGAGGGGTAGTAACAGTTGTTGGGGGGCAGTTAAGGTTGTTGAGGGGCGGTTAAGGTTGTTGAGGGGCATTTAAGGTTGTTGAGGGGCAGTTAAGGTTGTTGAGGGGTAGTAACAGTTGTTGGGGGGCAGTTAAGGTTGTTGAGGGGCGGTTAAGGTTGTTGAGGGGCAGTTAAGGTTGTTGAGGGGTAGTAACAGTTGTTGGGGGGCAGTTAAGGTTGTTGAGGGGCGGTTAAGGTTGTTGAGGGGCAGTTAAGGTTGTTGAGGGGCAGTTAAGGTTGTTGGGGGGCAGTTAAGGTTGTTGAGGGGCGGTTAAGGTTGTTGAGGGGCAGTTAAGGTTGTTGAGGGGCAGTTAAGGTTGTTGGGGGTTAGTAACAGTTGTTGGGGGGCAGTTAAGGTTGTTGAGGGGTGGTTAAGGTTGTTGAGGGGCAGTTAAGGTTGTTGAGGGGCAGTTAAGGTTGTTGGGGGGCAGTTAAGGTTGTTGAGGGGTGGTTAAGGTTGTTGAGGGGCAGTTAAGGTTGTTGAGGGGCAGTTAAGGTTGTTGGGGGGCAGTTAAGGTTGTTGAGGGGCGGTTAAGGTTGTTGAGGGGCAGTTAAGGTTGTTGAGGGGCAGTTAAGGTTGTTGAGGGGCAGTTAAGGTTGTTGAGGGGCGGTTAAGGTTGTTGAGGGACAGTTAAGGTTGTTGAGGGGCAGTTAAGGTTGTTGAGGGGCAGTTAAGGTTGTTGAGGGGCGGTTAAGGTTGTTGAGGGGCAGTTAAGGTTGTTGAGGGGCGGTTAAGGTTGTTGAGGGGCGGTTAAGGTTGTTGGGGGGCAGTTAAGGTTGTTGAGGTGGGGTTGAGGTTGTTTGTGGGGCAGTTAAGGTTGTTGGGGTTAGTTAAGGTTGTTGGGGGTAGTTAAGGTTGTTGGGGGGCAGTTAAGGTTTCTGGGGGGTAGTTAAGGTTGTTGGGGTTAGTTAAGGTTGTTGGGGGGTAGTTAAGGTTGTTGGGGGGCAGTTAAGGTTTCTGGGGGGTAGTTAAGGTTGTTGAGGGGCAGTTAAGGTTGTTGCGGGGCAGTTAAGGTTGTTGAGGGGCAGTTAAGGTTGTTGGGGGGCAGTTAAGGTTGTTTGAGGGGCAGTTACAGTTGTTGGAGGGTAGTAATGGTTGTTTGGGGGTAGTAACGGTTGTTTGGGGGGTAGTAATGATTGCTGGGGGTAGTAACGGTTGTTTGGGGGGTAGTAACAGTTGTTGGGGGGTAGTAATGGTTGTTTGCGGGGCAGTAACGGTTGTTTGGGGGGTAGTAACGGTTGTTTGGAGGGCAGTAATGGTTGTTTGGGGGGTAGTAACAGTTGTTTGGGGGGCAGTAATGGTTGTTTGGGGGGCAGTAATGGTTGTTTGGGGGGCAGTAATGGTTGTTTGGGGGGCAGTAACGGTTGTTTGGGGGGTAGTAACGGTTGTTTGGAGGGCAGTAATGGTTGTTTGGGGGGTAGTAACAGTTGTTTGGGGGGCAGTAATGGTTGTTTGGGGGGCAGTAATGGTTGTTTGGGGGGCAGTAATGGTTGTTTGGGGGGCAGTAATGGTTGTTTGGGGGTAGTAACGGTTGTTTGGGGGGCAGTAATGGTTGTTTGGGGGGTAGTAACGGCTGTTGAGGGGCAGTCAAGGGGAATGATCTTCTAGGAGCACATCTTCCGGTTAATGGTGGATTCACTCCTGTGGTCTACTGATAGAGGGTCAGATTATACCAGCCTTCCCCACCTCTTGTCCAACTTCAAGTACTAAAGACATTGCAAATCATATTATGTCTTTATACAGCGTTGTAACGATGTGCAAATAGTTAATGGTACACAAGGGAAAATAAATAAGCATAACTATGGGTTGTATTTACAATGGTGTTTGTTCTTCACTGGTTGACCTTTTCTTGTGGCAACAGGTCACACATCTTGCTGCTGTGATGTCACACTGTGGTATTTCGACCAGTAGGTATGGGAGTTTATCAAAATCGGGTTTGTTCTCAAATTCTTTGTGGATCTGTGTAATTTGAGTGTCTCTAATATGGTCATACATTTGTCAGGAGGTTAGGAAGTGCAGCTCAGTTTCCACCTCATTTTGTGGGCAGTGAGCCTGTCTTCTCTTGAGAGCCATGTCTGCCTACGGCGGCCTTTCTCAATAGCAAGGCTACGCTCACTGAGTCTGTACATAGTCAAAGCTTTCCTTAATTTTGGGTCAGTCACAGTGGTCAGGTATTCTGCCACTGTGTACTCTCTGTTTAGGGCCAAATAGCATTCTAGTTTGCTCTGTTTTTTTTGTTAATTCTTTCCAATATGTCAAGTAATTCTCTTATTTTTTTCTCATTATTTGGTTGGGTCTAATTGTGTTGCTGTCCTGTGGCTCTGTGGGGTGTGTTTGTGAACAGAGCCCCAGGAACAGCTTGCTTAGGGGACTTCCCCAGGTTCATCTCTCTGTAGGTGATGGCTTTGTTATGGAAGGTTTGGGAATCCTTCCTTTTATGTGGTTGTAGAATTTAACGTCTATTTTCTGGATTTTGATAATTAGAGGGTATCGGCCTAATTCTGCTCTGCATGCATTATTTGGTGTTCTACGTTGTACACGGAGGATATTTTTGCAGAATTCTGCATGCAGAGTCTCAATTTGGTGTTTGTCACATTTTGTGAATTATTGGTTGGTGAGCAGACCCCAGACCTCACAACCGTAAAGGGCAATGGGCTCTGATTGATTCAAGTATTATCAGCCAGATCTTAATTGGTATGTGAAATGTTGTTCCTTTTGATGGCATAGAAGGCCCTTCTTGTCTTGTCTCTCAGATCGTTCACAGCTTTGTGGAAGTTACCTGTGGCGCTAATGTTTAGGCCGAGGTATGTATAGTTTTTTGTGTGCTCTAGATGGAATTTATATTTGTGGTCCTGGTGACTGGACCTTTTTTTGGAACACCATTATTTTGGTCTTCCTGAGATTTACTGTCAGGGCCCAGGTCTGACAGAATCTGTGCTGAATATCTAGGTGCTGCTGTCAGCCCTCCTTGGTTGGTGACAGAAGCACCTGATCATCAACAAACAGTAGACTTCAGATCCTAGTAGGATGAGGCCGGGTGCTGCAGACTGCTCTAGTGCCCTCGCCAATTAGTTGATACAGTATATATGTTGTCAAGCTGCATCCCTGTCTCACCCCACGGCCCTGTGGAAATAAATGGGTGTGTTTTTTGCCTATTTTTAACCGCACACTTGTTGTTTGTGTACATGGATTTTATAATGTTGTATGTTTTTCCCCTAACATCACTTTCCATCAATTTGTATAGGACACCCTCAATGCCAAATTGAGTCTGTCTCCTTCTCTCTCTCCTTCCCTCTTAGCAGAGACCACAGACAATGGCATCATTATCACTGCTGGCTTCTTCATTGGTGGGTTCCCGGGTATTGTAGTGTTTATTTCCTGTGATGTAAAGCGTTGAATGGGAGAGGTAAATGTCATTGTTTTGTTCACATTACTTGCATCCCAAATGGTACCATATTCCCTGTGTAGGGCACTACTTTTGACCAGGGTCCAGAGTGCACTACATTAGGGAATAGTGGGACATTTGAGACGTAACCACGTAGCCACGCTCTTCACTGGAAGAGTCTGGAACTTACCAGAACTGTTTAATGGCTTTTCTTCTGTTGGCACTTAGTTCCGGCTGTTTCCGCCCTGATACTTTTTCCCCTTCACTTTATAATGGAAATATTGTTAGCCTGGTCACTGATCTGTTTGTGCTGGCTTGAAGTTGGCAAGACAATACAAACAGATCTGGGACCAGGCTTCAATAGAAATATGTAAATGGTGGGGTTATGACTGTATTCATCTTGACACCCAGAAACAAACCTGAATCTTGTTCCTCAAGGTGGGTGGTCATGAAAGGTGTAACAGACAATGGATGAGTGTTTCTGGCAAGCAGCCCAGAGAGAGGGAGCGGAGAGGATGGAGGAGGAGTATGTTGATCCTGTATGTTTCCTGCCAGAAGCCCAGAGAAAGGGAGCGGAGAGGATGGAGGAGGATAGCCCTTCTTACATCAGCTGATATATCAAAGTGCTGTACAGAAACCCAGCCTAAAACCCCAAACAGCAAGCAATGCAGGTGTAGAAGCACGGTGTCTAGGAAAAACTCCCTAGAAAGGCCAAAACCTAGGAAGAAACCTAGAGAGGAACCAGGCTATGTGGGGTGGCCAGTCCTCTTCTGGCTGTGCCGGGTGGAGATTATAACAGAACATGGCCAAGATGTACCTTGGTCTCATTCCGACGACGATCGTCACAGAAGATCCCACCACAAAAAGACCAAGCAGCGTTTTCTGGAGGAGTGGACATGGGAGGATATACTGGAAGGCAAGGGACCCTGGGCACAGGTTGGAGAATATCGGCGTCCTAAGGAGGAGCTAGAAGCAGCAAAGGCGGAACGGCAAGGATATGTGGAGTTGGCACGACGAAGCATGCACGATAGGCAGCCCGGTGCGCTCTGTGCCAGCTCCTCGCATTTGTCGAGCTAGAGTGGGCATTCAGCCAGGACGGATGCCTCAGCGCATCTGGCCGGCACCAATGGTCCAGGATATCCTGCACCAGCTCTGCGCACTGTGTCTCCGGTGCGTCTCCACAGCCCAGTACGTCCTGTGCCAGCGCCCTGCAGTTGCCGGGCTAGGGTGAGCATCCAGCCAGAACGGGTTGTGCCAGCTCTATGCTCCAGACCTCCAGAGCGTCTCCACGGCCCAGTATATCCAGTGATGATCCATGGCACGAAGCCTCCAGTGATGATCCATGGCCCGAAGCCTCCAGTGATGATCCATGGCACGAAGCCTCCAGTGATGATCTATGGCACGGAGCCTCCAGCGACGGTCTCCAGTCCGAAGCCGCCAGCGACAGTCCCCAGGCCCCGGGGCCTGCAACGAGGGTCCCCAGTCCAGAGCCTCCAGCGACGGTCCTCAGTCCAGAGCCTCCAGCGACGGTCTCCAGTCCGGAGCCTTCAGCGACGGTCCCCAATCCGGGGCCTGCGACGAGGGTTCCCAGTCCGGAGCCTCCAGCGATGGTCCCCAATTCGGGGCCTGCGACGAGGGTCCCCAGTCCAGAGCCTCCAGCGACGGTCTCCAGTCCGGAGCCCCCAGCGACGGTCTCCTGTCCGGAGCCTCCAGCGACGGTCCCCAATGCGGGGCCTGCGACGACGGTCTCCAGTCCGGAGCCTTCAGCGACGGCCCCCAATCTGGGGCCTGCGACGAGGGTTCCCAGTCTGGAGCCTCCAGCGACGGTCCCCAATCCGGGGCCTGCGACGAGGGTCCCCAGTCCGGGGCCTGCGGCGAGGGTCCCCAGTCCAGAGCCTCCAGCGACGGTCCCAGTTCGGGGCCTGCAGAGACGGTCCCCAATCCGGGGCCTGCGACGAGGGTCCCCAGTTCGGGGCCTGCAGCGAGGGTCCCCAGTTCAGGGCCTGTGGCGAGGGTCCCCAGTTCGGGGCCTGCGGCGAGGTTCCCCAGTCCGGGGCCGGCACCAAGGTGGGGGGAGCCAGAGGCGGAGCCGCCGCCAAGAGTAGATGCCCACCCGGACCCTCCCCTATAGGTTCAGGTTTGTGGCCGGGAGTCCGCACCTTTGGGTGGGGGAGGAGGGGGGGGGGGGGGGGGGGGGGGTACTGTCACACCCTGACCTTAGAGAGCCGTTTTATTTCTCTATTTGGTGAGGTCAGGTTGTGATGTGGGTTGGGCATTCTTTGTTTTTGTTTGGTGTTCTGAGTATTAAAGATCATGAACACTCACCACGCTGCACGATTGTCACACATAAGACTCCTGAATAGCTAATCAAATGGCTACCCGGATTATTTGCACCCCCCCCCCCCCCCCCATTTTTACGCTGCTGTTACTCTCTGTTATTATCCATACATAATCACTTTACCTCTACCTACATGTACATATTACCTCAATTATCCAGTTGTATTATTGTAATAAAAAAAACTTTTATTTTATTTTAGTAAATGCTTTACCACTTTTTAAAATTATTATTATTATTATTTTTAACTGCATTGTTGGTTAAGGTTTTGTAAGTAAGCATGCCACTGTAAGAGCCTGTTGTATTCAGCATGCCACTGTAAGAGCCTGTTGTATTCAGCATGCCACTGTAAGAGCCTGTTGTATTCGGCATGCCACTGTAAGAGCCTGTTGTATTCAGCATGCCACTGTAAGAGCCTGTTGTATTCAGCATGTCACTGTAAGAGCCTGTTGTATTCAGCATGCCACTGTAAGAGCCTGTTGTATTCAGCATGCCACTGTAAGAGCCTGTTGTATTCGGCATGTCACTGTAAGAGCCTGTTGTATTCAGCATGCCACTGTAAGAGCCTGTTGTATTCAGCATGCCACTGTAAGCATGCCACTGTAAGAGCCTGTTGTATTCAGCATGCCACTGTAAGAGCCTGTTGTATTCAGCATGCCACTGTAAGAGCCTGTTGTATTCAGCATGCCACTGTAAGAGCCTGTTGTATTCAGCATGCCACTGTAAGAGCCTGTTGTATTCGGCATGTCACTGTAAGAGCCTGTTGTATTCAGCATGCCACTGTAAGAGCCTGTTGTATTCGGCATGCCACTGTAAGAGCCTGTTGTATTCAGCATGCCACTGTAAGAGCCTGTTGTATTCAGCATGCCACTGTAAGAGCCTGTTGTATTCAGCATGCCACTGTAAGAGCCTGTTGTATTCGGCATGCCACTGTAAGAGCCTGTTGTATTCAGCATGTCACTGTAGGAGCCTGTTGTATTCAGCATGCCACTGTAAGAGCCTGTTGTATTCGGCATGCCACTGTAAGAGCCTGTTGTATTCAGCATGCCACTGTAAGAGCCTGTTGTATTCAGCATGCCACTGTAAGAGCCTGTTGTATTCAGCATGCCACTGTAAGAGCCTGTTGTATTCAGCATGCCACTGTAAGAGCCTGTTGTATTCGGCATGCCACTGTAAGAGCCTGTTGTATTCAGCATGTCACTGTAAGAGCCTGTTGTATTCGGCATGTCACTGTAAGAGCCTGTTGTATTCAGCATGCCACTGTAAGAGCCTGTTGTATTCAGCATGCCACTGTAAGAGCCTGTTGTATTCAGCATGTCACTGTAAGAGCCTGTTGTATTCAGCATGCCACTGTAAGAGCCTGTTGTATTCAGCATGCCACTGTAAGAGCCTGTTGTATTCAGCATGTCACTGTAAGAGCCTGTTGTATTCAGCATGCCACTGTAAGAGCCTGTTGTATTCAGCATGCCACTGTAAGAGCCTGTTGTATTCAGCATGCCACTGTAAGAGCCTGTTGTATTCGGCGCATGTGACATCATCTTCAGCATTGTGTGTCACCTCTCCAATGTAGTGTCCCACTGTCTTGGCATTAGCCTTCCTCTGAGTGGATGACATCAATGGCTTAGTAGTGAAGTGGCCTAGCAAAAGGTTGCCTAGCAGTTAAGAGTGTTTGACCGGTCACCGAAACGTCGCTGGTTCGAATCCCGAGCTGTCTAGCTGAAAAATCTGTCTATGTGCAATTGAGCAAGGCACTTAACCCTAATTGCTCCTGTATGTTGCTCTGGATCTGAGCTAAATTACTGACTCCTCAGGGGGTACTGCAAAAGTTACTGTAGGAAATAATACTTACAGGGAAACAGAACTTACATAGATTTCATGATTCCTGTTACCCTATTGGAGAGCTCCGTATGTTTAAGCCATATCTTTTTTCTGGGTTGATCTAAGTTTTGAGGGTCAACTCAATGGAGGCCCAAAGACATGAGCCAAATACGTAGCTAACGGTGATGTAATGATGATGACTGTTCCCAATGTTGTGGGAGATATATTAATGAGATGACAGAGAAGGTTAAAGGACTTTCCTCCATTGAAGACTGTATTGAGGATGACATTTAGACCCTTAGAAGGACACAATGTTATTTACTGTGTCCAAGATAAAGGCTCTTAGAGATGTCATGAGTACAGTAAACACAGTCATGATTGTGTCAATAGACATACTGATGGGCTGTAAGTAGACACCCGGTATCAACATACTCCCAATAGAAATGCAATAGGACCAATAGGACCGATAAGACCAATATGACCAATAGGACCGATAAGACCGATAAGACCGATAGGACCTATAGAACCAATTGGACCAATAAGACCGATAAGATCAATTGGACCGACAAGACCGATAGGATTGATAAGACCGATAAGAACAATAGGACCAATAGGATTGATAAGACCGATAGGACCAATAAGACCGATAAGACCAATTGGACCAATAAGACCAATTGAACTGATAAGACCAATAAGACCAATAGGACCTATAGAACCAATTGGACCAATAAAACCGATAAGGCCAATTGGACCAATAAGACCGATAAGACCAATTGGACCAATAAGACCAATTGAACTGATAAGACCAGTAGGACCTATAGAACCAATTGGACCAATAACACCGATAAGGCCAATGTGTGTGAACGAGTGAGTATGCAGCAAATCTATCTGACAGCACCAGAGTGTGTAGACCACATAGATAATATGACAGTCAGAAATAAGGACAAACGGACAAAACCTGTTTTGTTGTCAGGTTCTAGAATGCTAGTGTTGTCAGGTTCTAGAATGCTAGTGTTGTCAGGTTCTATAATGCTAGTGTTGTTAGATTCTAGAATGCTAGTTTTGTTAGATTCTAGAATGCTAGTGTTGTCAGGTTCTAGAATGCTAGTGTTGTCAGGTTCTAGAATGCTAGTGTTGTCAGGTTCTAGAATGCTAGTGTTGTCAGGTTCTAGAATGCTAGTGTTGTTAGATTCTAGAATGCTAGTTTTGTTAGATTCTAGAATGCTAGTGTTGTCAGGTTCTAGAATGCTAGTGTTGTCAGGTTCTAGAATGCTAGTGTTGTCAGGTTCAAGAATGCTAGTGTTGTCAGGTTCTAGAATGCTAGTGTTGTTAGATTCTAGAATGCTAGTGTTGTCAGGTTCTAGAAAGCTAGTGTTGTCAGGTTCTAGAATGCTAGTTTTGTTAGATTCTAGAATGCTAGTGTTGTCAGGTTCTAGAATGCTAGTGTTGTCAGGTTCTAGAATGCTAGTGTGGTCAGGTTCTAGAATGCTAGTGTTGTCAGGTTCTAGAATGCTGAGGATAGCTATGAAACAGTTCATCATAAAACATTGATATGATGAGTCATCCAGGACTGTTGCCCAGCAACCCCTTTCAGAGGTGCAGGCATTCAATTATCTCTGCCAGGGAGCATAGACTGCTCCCCAGACAGAGGAGAGGAGAAAACAATACTATAGTAAGGCCTATTAAGTGCTGAATAAAGCAACAGGGTTGACCGTAACAGGGTTTAATCAGCCATAAATCCCCTTGTGACAGAATGTGGCAAGCTGCACCCCTTTTCTAACTTCTAGCCTGTCTATCTATGGGTAACAGGGCTGGTATGTTCTGCTCAACCCGCTCTGTTTTCCACCACAAAACACAGCAGAACCAGCTCACCTGCTTTTACATGAAGAGTAGAACCAGAACACCTGCTTTTACATAAAGACTAGAACCAGCTCACCTGCTTTTACATAGAGAGTAGAACCAGAACACCTGCTTTTACATAGACTAGAACCAGCTCACCTGCTTTTACATAAAGAGTAGAACCAGAACACCTGCTTTTACATAAAGAGTAGAACCAGAACACCTGCTTTTACATAGAGAGTAGAACCAGAACACCTGCTTTTACATAAAGACTAGAACCAGAACACCTGCTTTTACATAAAGAGTAGAACCAGAACACCTGCTTTTACATAGAGAGTAGAACCAGAACACCTGCTTTTACATAAAGAGTAGAACCAGAACACCTGCTTTTACATAGAGAGTAGAACCAGAACACCTGCTTTTACATAAAGAGTAGAACCAGAACACCTGCTTTTACATAAAGAGTAGAACCAGAACACCTGCTTTTAATCTATGATTTGACTATTAGATGTTCAACGTTTCTTTTGAAATTTTTTTTTAAAAGGAACAGTTTCACTGTATTGAAACGAAAGTAAAATAAGTGACAGATTAATCACTAATCATATGAAATAAATAATGTACAGAAATGACTGTCAAAACCAACAAAAATAACTACGGCTTTAAAAGGATGATGAAACATGGAGAAATGTTGGGGTCAAGAGCCTTTTAAAATCTTCCTAGAATGTGACAAGGGTGTTTGCTGAATGCTGACTTATTGAGTTCTCCATGCGGTCTATATTAAAGGGCACTTCTTTTAATATAACAGGGTTTAATTCAATATTGGTGCAGAACTTCTACTTAAAACATCAAAGGGAGGCAAAAGGTACTCTTTGTGGAACGACCTATGGGCTAATAAGATTATTTTTGTGTTTGTGGTATGGGATAATGTTAATTAGTAACGTAATATACTCAAATTTCCCAGAAAAATCCACCCTTACTCCTAAATGATCTGCCTGCTCCTAACCTTACCTATAATGTCCTTCCTTGGAGGGAATCTGAAGGGCACGATGCATAGTGGCACTGGTAACTGTGGAGTTTGACACCACACACACTGGCACCTGCCAGTCACCTGGGAACACCTACTGGATGAAAGGGCTATAAGAGGAAGGTCATTACATTGCTGTTACTGAATGAAAAAAAAATCTAAACAGGATCCAATTGGAACGACCCAACTCTGACGTCACCCCATTGAAGTTTACATTTAAAATGGTTGAGGTAAGGGTTAAGGTTAGGGTAAGGGTTAAGGTTTGGAGTAGAGTTTAGGGTAGGGACATTCCAAGGATACCGGATCACTAACCGTTTCTGAATTGACATTGTGGATTTTTGTACTTTATTCCAATAAGTAAAATAATCAAGGTTTTCTTATTACCATTATCCATTGAAATATGCAAACGAGAAAATAATAGAAAGATGCATAATAAAAAAGACAATTACACTAGAAGAATATTAGCTTATAAAACGTGAATCTTTAAAGCGCATGGAAAATAGATTATATCCCAGTTTCTTGTGGTTTCTTGAAACATTGCGCCCTCTTGTGGTCAGAAAGGTACATAGCCAGGTGTAATATCATTTCTCCATCTTCCGCCATTTCTTACGCAACATCCGGTTGTGCAGCAGCCATTTTGTCTGTTCATGCAAGTCCACCCCTTACGTTCAAGAACTGCGTTCCCACTTCGAAATTACCCGAAATATTGTATTTATATCGCTTTATTTATACTATGTAGTACTTTAAAACGGATTTAAAAAATCCGTTTAATATTAAAAGTTCGAAAAGGATATTTTCTTCGAAATAAATATCGTAATTTGTGTTGTGCGCACGGATAATTAAGGTTATGTCGTGCGAGGAAAGCTACTTAGCCATCAGACGTTATCTGTCCGACGAGCGGGAGCCGTACGCACCGGGGACCCATGGCAATACTAAAAGAAAGATACGTAAAGCAGCCGCTTGCTATGTCGTGCGGAATGGCACACTGTACTACCAGAGAAGGCAGAAGGGCCTGGATGAATTCACCGAGTTGGAAGTGGTGTTGCAGGCAGGACGGAGGAAGGAACTTATCGACGAGTCACACATTGTGGCCGGAGGAGAGCACCTCAACCAGCATCACACTTGGGAATCAATTTCTCAGAAGTATTGGTGGAGAGGTAAAATAGCATAAAACTGCTCAAATGAACTGGCAACAATTTATTTTATTTTATCTAGGTCTGAGAACATGCGTAAAACAAAACACCAGTTGACAGTCTTCCCTAACAGTTTATCTATGGCTTGCTAGATAGCTAACCAGTGTTTGATTGGTCAATGCAGGGCATGCTTGTCAACACACGCCACTCATCAATATTCAAATGTAATGCCAATCTCTCCACATTCATGCTCAACATCTTTCAAAAACAGAAGTTAGTCCTTAAATGAATCAAATTTTTTATTAATGTGATGAGAGCAGTACTAATGCACCATAATAATGAATGTCAAATTGTATTTGTCACACATGGTTAGCAGATGTTAATGCGAGTGTAGCGAAATG
This sequence comes from Oncorhynchus clarkii lewisi, assembly GCF_045791955.1. NCBI lineage: Eukaryota > Metazoa > Chordata > Actinopteri > Salmoniformes > Salmonidae > Oncorhynchus > Oncorhynchus clarkii. The sequence goes on along the minus strand of NC_092151.1, from coordinate 95,867,451 downwards.
CTTGTGCTTCTAGTTCCGACAATGCAGTAATAACCAACGAGTAATCTAACCTAACAATTCCACAACTACTACCTTATACACACAAGTGTAAGGGGATAAAGAATATGTACATAAAGATATATGAATGAGTGATGGTACAGAACGGCATAGGCAAGATACAGTAGATGGTATCGAGTACAGTATGTACAAATGAGATGAGTATGTAAACAAAGTGGCATAGTTTAAAGTGGCTAGTGATACATGTATTACATAAGGATACAGTAGATGATATAGAGTACAGTATATACATATGAGATGAGTAATGTAGGGTATGTAAACATTATATTAAGTGGCATTGTTTAAAGTGGCTAGTGATATATTTTTTTACATTCATTTCCATAAATTTCCATTATTAAAGTGGCTGGAGTTGAGTCAATGTGTTGGCAGCAGCCACTCAATGTTAGTGGTAGCTGTTAAACAGGCTGATGGCCTTGAGATAGAAGCTGTTTTTCAGTCTCTCAGTCCCAGCTTTGATGCACCTGTACTGACCTCGTCTTCTGGATGATAGCGGGGTGAACAGGCAGTGGCTCGGGTGGTTGATGTCCTGGAGGGCAGGTAGTTTACCCCCGGTGATGCGTTGTGCAGACCTCACTACCCTCTGGAGAAGAGGTCGTCCGATTAATCGGAATGGCCGATTAATTAGGGTATTTTTGGGCACCGATTTAAAAATTTAAATAATAATAAAAACGGTTTTTATACTTTTATTTAACTAGTCAGTTAAGAACAAATTCTTATTATCAATGACGGCCTGGGAACAGTGGGTTAACTGGTCTAGGAACAGTGGGTTAACTGGTCTAGGAACAGTGGATTAACTGGTCTAGGAACAGTGGGTTAACTGGTCTAGGAACAGTGGATTAACTGGTCTAGGAACAGTGGGTTAACTGGTCTAGGAACAGTGGGTTAACTGGTCTAGGAACAGTGGGTTAACTGGTCTAGGAACAGTGGATTAACTGGTCTAGGAACAGTGGGTTAACTGGCCTAGGAACAGTGTGTTAACTGGTCTAGGAACAGTGGGTTAACTGGTCTAGGAACAGTGGGTTAACTGGTCTAGGAACAGTGGGTTAACTGGTCTAGGAACAGTGGGTTAACTGGTCTAGGAACAGTGGGTTAACTGGTCTAGGAACAGTGGGTTAACTGGTCTAGGAACAGTGGGTTAACTGGTCTAGGAACAGTGGGTTAACTGGTCTAGGAACAGTGGGTTAACTGGTCTAGGAACAGTGGGTTAACTGGTCTAGGAACAGTGGGTTAACTGGTCTAGGAACAGTGGGTTAACTGGTCTAGGAACAGTGGGGTTAACTGGTCTAGGAACAGTGGATTAACTGGTCTAGGAACAGTGGGTTAACTGGTCTAGGAACAGTGGGTTAACTGGTCTAGGAACAGTGGGTTAACTGGTCTAGGAACAGTGGGGTTAACTGGTCTAGGAACAGTGGATTAACTGGTCTAGGAACAGTGGGTTAACTGGTCTAGGAACAGTGGATTAACTGGTCTAGGAACAGTGGGGTTAACTGGTCTAGGAACAGTGGGTTAACTGGTCTAGGAACAGTGGATTAACTGGTCTAGGAACAGTGGGTTAACTGGTCTAGGAACAGTGGGTTAACTGGCCTAGGAACAGTGGATTAACTGGTCTAGGAACAGTGGGTTAACTGGTCTAGGAACAGTGGATTAACTGCCTGTTCAGGGGCAGAATGACAGATTTTCACCTTGTCAGCTCGGGGGATATATTCTTGCAACCTTACAGTTAACTTGTCCAACGCAATAACGGCCTGCCTCTCTCTCGTTGCACTCCACAAGCAGACTGCCTGTTACGCGATTGCAGTAAGCCAAAGTAAGTTGCTCGCTATCATTAAACTTCTACTTATCTTATAAAAAACAATCATAATCACTAGTTAACTACACATGGTTGATGATATTACTAGATATTATCTAGCGTGTAGCGAAATGCATATAATCTGACTGAGCATACAAGTATCTGACTGAGCGGTGGTAGGCAGAAGCAGGCGCCTAAACATTCATTCAAACAGCACTGCACGTTTTGCCAGCGGCTCTTGGTTGTGCGTCAAGCATTGCCCTGTTTATGACTTCAAGCCTATCAACTCCCGAGATGAGGCTGGTGTAACCGACGTGAAATGGCTGGCTAGTTAGCGCGCGCTAATAGTGTTTCAAACGTCACTCACTCTGAGCCTTGGTGGTTGTTTCCCTTCCTCTGCATGGGTAACGCTGCTTCGATGGTGGCTGTTGTCATTGTGTTGCTGGGTCGAGCCCAGGGAGGAGCGAGGAGAGGGACGGAAGCTATACTGTTACACTGGCAATACTATAGTGCCTATAAGAACATCCAATAGTCAAAGGTTAATGAAATACAAATGGTATAGAAGGAAATAGTCCTATAATAACTACAATAACTACAACCTAAAACTTCTTACCTGGGAATATTGAAGACTCCTGTTAAAAGGAACCACCAGCTTTCATATGTTCTCATGTTCTGAGCAAGGAACTGAAACGTTAGCTTTCTTACATGGCACATATTGCACTTTTACTTTCTTCTCCAACACTTTGTTTTTGCATTATTTAAACCAAATTGAACATGTTTCATTATTTACTTGAGGCTAAATTGATTTTATTGATATATTATATTAAGTTAAAACAAGTGTTCATTCAGTATTGTTGTAATTGTCATTATTACAAATAAATAAATAAAATGTCTGATTAATCGGTATCGGCTTTTTTGGTCCTCCAATAATCGGTATCGGCGTTGAAAAATCGTAATTGGTCGATCTCTACTCTGGAGAGCCTTACGGTTGTGGGCGGGGCAGTTGCCGTACCAGGCGGTGATGCTCTCGATTGTGCATCTGTAGAAGTTTGTGAGTGCTTTTGGTGACAAGCCAAATTTCTTCAGCCTCCTGAGGTTGAAGAGGCGCTGCTGCGCCGCCTTCACCACTCTGTCTGTGTGGGTGGACCAATTCAGTTTGTCCGTGATGTGTACGCCGAGGAACTTAACTTACTACCCTCTCCACTACTGTCCTGTCGATGTGGATAGGGGGGTGCTCCCTCTGCTGTTTCCTGAAGTCCACAATCATCTCCTTTGTTTTGTTGACGTTGAGTGTGAGGTTATTTTCCTGACACCACACTCCGAGGGCCCTCACCTCCTCCCTGTAGGCCGTCTCGTCGTTGTTGGTAATCAAGCCTACCACTGTAGTGTCGTCCGCAAACTTGATGATTTGAGTTTGAGGCGTGCATGGCCATGCAGTCGTGGGTGAACAGGGAGTACAGGAGAGGGCTCAGAACGCACCCTTGTGGGGCCCCAGTGTTGAGGATCAGCGGGGTGGAGATGTTGTTACCTACCCTCACCACCTGGGGCGGCCCGTCAGGAAGTCCAGTACCCAGTTGCACAGGGCGGGGTCGAGACCCAGGGTCTCGAGCTTGATGACGAGCTTGGAGGGTACTATGGTGTTAAATGCTAAGCTGTAATCAATGAACAGCATTCTTACATAGGTATTCCTCTTGTCCAGATGGGTTAGGGCAGTGTGCAGTGTGGTTGAGATTGCGTTGTCTATGGACCTATTTGGGAGGTAAGCAAATTGGAGTGGGTCTAGGGTGTCAGGTAGGGTGGAGGTGATATGATCCTGGACTAGTCTCTCAAAGTATTTCATGATGACGGAAGTGAGTGCTACGGGGTCTAGCAACTGCAGCTAGTGTGTATATGCACACTGTTCATTGGTAATACATTTTGCAATGTGATTTAACCCTGTGTATCTGTCAGGTATCCTGAAGCAGGTGAAGGACTACATGAGACAATGTAGTCAGTGTCAGAACAGACAGGACCGGAGGGGGCTATCGGAGGACGATACCGGACCCAGG
>NC_092151.1:95746057-95858557 GCF_045791955.1 Oncorhynchus clarkii lewisi | reverse complement strand
ACTGGAGGTTTCCCAGCCTTAAAGGCTTTAATCACATCAAGTTCCTCTGTAATATGGCTTGTTGCAGGTGGACAGTAAGATGAGACCCTAGTTGTGTTGCAGGTGGATAGTAAGATGAGACCCCAGTTGTGTTGCAGGTGGACAGTAGTCATGACTTCCTGTGTTATCTATCCAGGTGGACAGTAGTCAGGACTTCCTGTGTTATCTATCCAGGTGGACGGTAGTCATGACTTCCTGTGTTATCTATCCAGGTGGACGGTAGTCATGACTTCCTGTGTTATCTATCCAGGTGGACAGTAGTCATGACTTACTGTGTTATCTATCCAGGTGGACAGTAGTCATGACTTCCCGTGTTATCTATCCAGGTGGACAGTAGTCAGGACTTCCTGTGTTATCTATCCAGGTGGACGGTAGTCATGACTTCCTGTGTTATCTATCCAGGTGGACAGTAGTCATGACTTCCTGTGTTATCTATCCAGGTGGACAGTAAAGGAGTTGTGAAGCAGTACCTTCCCAGACACGGTCAGACGATGCTGGACAAGCTGAACCAGCAGCGCCTCAACAACCAGTTCTGTGACATCACGCTGCTGATCGAGGGGGAGGAGCACAGGGCTCACAAGGCTGTGCTGGCCGCCTGCAGCGACTACTTTAATGAGCTGTTTATAGAGAAGGGAGCTGTGTCCAGTCACGAAGCGGTGGTCGACCTCTCAGGTAAGACATGTATTCAAAGGTACACTATGTATACAAGAGTTTGTGGACACCCCTTCAAGTGAGTTGATTTGGCTATTTCAGCCACATGTATAAAATCGAGCACACAGCCATGCCATCTCCGTTGGCAGTAGAATGGCCCGTACGGACCTTTCCAACAAGTCAGTTTGTCAAATGTCTCCCCTGCTAGAGCTGTCCCCGGTAAGATCGCCGCTATTGGCCTCTTTAGCAGTGGAAACGCGTTCTCTGCAGTGATGAATCACACTTCACCATCTGGCAGTCCGACGGACGAATCTGTGTTTGGTGGATGCCAGGAGAACGCTACCTGTCCCAAAGCATAGTGCCAACTGTAAAGTTTGGTGGAGGAGGGATAATGGTCTGGGGCTGTTTTTCATGGTTCGAACTTGGCCTCTTAGTTCCAGTGAAGGGAAATCTTAGCACTACAGCATACAATGACATTCTAGAATATTCTGTGCTTCCAACTTTGTGGCAACAGTTTGGGGAAGGACCGTTCCTGTTTCAGCATGACAATGCCCCTGTGCACAAAGCGAGGTCCATACAGAAATGGTTTGTCGAGATTGATGTGGAAGAACTTGACTGGCCTACTCAGAGCCCTGACCTCAACCCCGTCGAACACCTTTGGGATGAATTGGAACACCGACCATGAGCCAGGCCTAATCGCCCAACATCAGTGCCCGACCTCACTAATGCTCTTGTGGCTGAATGGAAGCAAGCCCCTGCAGCAATGTTCCAACATCTAGTGGAAAGCCTTCCCAGAAGAGTTTAGGCTGTTATAGCAGCAATGTTCCTACATCTAGTGGAAAGCCTTCCCAGAAGAGTGGAGGCTGTTATAGCAACAATGTTCCTACATCTAGTGGAAAGCCTTCCCTGAAGAGTGGAGGCTGTTATAGCAGCAATGTTCCTACATCTAGTGGAAAGCCTTCCCTGAAGAGTGGAGGCTGTTATAGCAGCAATGTTCCAACATCTAGTGGAAAGCCTTCCCAGAAGAGTGGAGGCTGTTATAGCAGCAAAGGGGGGGGACCAACTCCATATTAATGCCCATGATTTTGGAATGAGATGTTCGATGTGCAGATGTCCACAGGCTTTTGGTAATGTAGTGTACTTATCATGTATACGTTTTAGTAAGTGATCCCTGTGGAACTTGAACCCACAACTTTGGTGTTGATAGCACTATACTCTTACTAAACACCACAGGACCACATGGGGTCAGACACCAGGGCGACAGCAGTACATAATTTAGCATGGGGACAGACACCAGGAGGGCAGCAGTACATCATTTAGAATGGGGACAGATGGGGTCAGACACCAGGAGGGCAGCAGTACGTCATTTAGCATGGGGTCAGATGGGGTCAGACACCAGGAGGGCAGCAGTACATCATTTAGCATGGGGTCAGACACCAGGAGGGCAGCAGTACGTCATTTAGCATGGGGTCAGATGGGGTCAGACACCAGGAGGGCAGCAATACATAATTGATCATGGGGTCAGACACCAGGAGGGCAGCAGTACATCATTTAGCATGGGGTCAGACACCAGGAGGGCAGCAGTACGTCATTTAGCATGGGGTCAGATGGGGTCAGACACCAAGAGGGCAGCAGTACATCATTTAGCATGGGGTCAGATGGGGTCAGACACCAGGAGGGCAGCAGTACATCATTCAGAGAAACATCTTGTCTCTCTCTCTCTTCCCTCAGGTTTCAGCAAGGTCAGTTTCCTCCCCCTGCTAGAGTTTGCATACACCTCCAACCTCTGCTTCAACTTCTGTGTGATGGCCGACGTTGCCACGCTGGCCCGACACCTTCTGATGGCCGAGGTCCTTCAGATCTGTGAGTCCGTCCACAAGAAGGTAGAGGAGCAGAAGCTGATGGTCTACCAGCAAGGAGACATCCACACGGTGGTGTCCAGCCAGCCGGCACCCCAACAGGCCCCGAATGAAGACCCTGGGGCCTACATTATGACCATCGGCAGCGACGGCCATGCCGTGGTGACTCATACTGGGCTAGCTGGAGCAGGGGATGACCTGGACTCCTTGGCTGTCATGGCAAACACAAACACAGAGTCCTTCAGAGGGGATCTGACGTCTGTAGTCACCCAGGCTCTGGGAGGTGAACCAGGGGAGACTATGACCGTGGTTGGGGAGGCAGGGTCAGAGACGGTGACTTTAGTCACCCACAGTAGCCAGGCCCGGGTAGGCGAGTCGGTCACCCTCTTCTCCCCTACTGGAGAGACCGAGACCATGACGGTCGTGACCCACAGCGGCCAGGCCGGAGCCAGTGAGTCCCTGGCCGTGGTGTCAGCCTGTCTGGCCCTGGAGCAGCAGCCGCAAGACGGGGACGAGGGAGAGGGGGCCTCCCCCTCCATGGAGCCAGGGGCCTTCCTCATCAGTGTGGACCCAGGGAATGTTGCCCCTACAGAGGTGGTCCATCTGGCTGTAGTGACACTAACACCACAGGAGAATGCGTCAACAACATCATCATCATCAGCGTCCCAGAAGGCAGAGTCAGCCTCCCCCAAGCCTCCCCCTGCTCCACAACTCCCCAAAAGGAAGAGAGGGCGTCCTGCCAAAGTCAAGCAGGAAGTTGTGGAGGAGCCTCCTGTTGACGAGGAAGTGCCAGAGCCAGTTTCTCCCCCTGCAGAGGAGATCCAGGAAGATATGCAGGGGACCCATGACCCCTATAAGAGACGCCTACGGCAGCGTTCCGTGGGGGAGGGAGGGTACGTCAGGCTACACATGGGGCTGGAGAAGGACCCAGCACCCCCACAGCTCCCCAACACCCCCAAGGTAGACTACAACACCAACATAATCAGAGTCACTGTGTACAGCGCCATGAAAAAACTATTTTCCTCCTTTCTGATTTTCTCTATTTTTGCACATTTCTGACACTGAATGATACAGTTGAAGTCAGAAGTTTACACTTAGGTTGTAGTCATTAAAACTAGTTTTTCAACCACTCCACAAATGTCTTGTTAACAAACTATAGTTTTGGCAAGTGGGTTAGGACATCTACTTTGTGTATGACGCAAGTCATTTTTCCAACAATTGTTTACAGACAGATTATTTCACTTATAATTCACTGTATCACAATTCCTGTGGGTCAGAAGTTTACATACACTAAGTTGACTGTGCCTTTAAACAGTTTGGAAAATTCCAGAAAACGATGTCATGGCTTCTGATAGGCTAATTGACTTAATTTGAGTCATTTGGCGGCGTACCTGTGGATTAATTTCAAGGCCTACCTTCAAACTCAGTGCTTCTTTGCTTGACATCATGGGAAAATTAAAAGAAATCAGACGAGCTCAGAAAAAAATTGTAGACCTCCACAAGTCTGGTTCATCCTTGGGAGCAATTTCCAAACGCCTGAAGGTACCACGTTCATCTGTACAAACGATAGTACATAAGTATAAACACCTTGGGACACAAAGCCGTCATACCGCTCAGGAAGGAGACGCGTTCTGTCTCCTAGAGATGAACGTACTTTGGTGCGAAAAGTGCAAATCAATCCCAGAACAACAACAAAGGACCTTGTGAAGATGTTGGAGGAAACGGGTACAAAAGTATCTATATCCAGTAAAACGAGTCCTATATCGACATAACCTGAAAGGCCGCTCCGCAAGGAGGAAGCCACTGCTCCAAAACCGCCATAAAAACGTCAGACTACGGTTTGCAACTGCACATGTGAACAAATATCGTACTTTTTGCAGAAATGTCCTCTGGTCTGATGAAACAAAAATAGAACTGTTTGGCCATAATGACCATCGTTATGTTTGGAGGAAAAGGGGGAGGCTTGCAAGCTGAAGAACACCATCCCAACCGTGAAGCACGGGGGTGGCAGCATCATGTTGTGGGGGTGCTTTGCTGCAGGAGGGACTGGTGCACATCACAAAATAGATTGCATCATGAGGCAGGAAAATTGTGGAAATATTCAAGCAATATCTCAAGACATCAGTTAAGTTAAAGCTTGGTCGCAAAAGGGTCTTCCAAATGGACAATGACCCCAAGCATACTTCCAAAGTTGTGGAAAAATGGCTTAAGGACAACAAAGTCAAGGTATTGGAGTGGCCATCACAAAGCCCTGACCTCAATCCTATAGAAAATGTATGGGAAGAACTGAAAAAGCGTGCACGAGCAAAGAGGGCTACAAACCTGACTCAGTCACACCAGTTCTGTCAGGAGGAATGGGCCAAAATTCACCCAACTTATTGTGGGAAGCTTGTGGAAGGCTACCTAAAACGTTTGGCCAAAGTTAAACAATTTAAAGGCAATGCTACCAAATACTAATTGAGTGTATGTAAACTTCTGACCCAGTGGGAATGTGATGAACGAAATAAAAGCTGAAATAATTAATTCTCTCTACTATTATTCTGACATTTCACATTCTTAAAATAAAGTGGTGATCCTAACTGACCTAAAACAGGGAATTTTTACTAGGATTAAATGTCAGTAATTGTAAAAAAAAAAACTGAGTTTAAATGTATTTGGCTAAGGTGTATGTAAACTTCCGACTTCAACTGTATCATATCTTTAACCAAAACTTAATATTAAATAAAGGAACCTAAGTTTAACATATTCATTTATTTAATTAACCAAGTTATGCAACACCCAATTCTCCCCTGTTTGACAAAATCATTGTCCCTTAATATGCAACAAATAGACAATCAGAAAGGGGACAAATACTTTTTCACAACACTGTAGATGAATTAGCGAGGATTTTACATTAGTCTTGCAGAGCAGACTTTGATCTGTGTGTTTGAGAGAGCGGTTTCACCCAACTGTTCTGTATCTCTCCCCCTGAATCTCACCCCAACACCCCCAAGAAGAGAGGCGGAGGCGCCAAGAGACCAGTTAAAGTGATTGAGGCCGCAGCGACACTGATCGGGATGGAGACTGCTGTCCAGACGGACATGGAGGAGATCCTGTCAGTGGAGGGCGTGGCAGACGGAGCTGAGCCTATCACAGAGCAGGATGTGGGGGAGTGGCCAGAGCATGGCCCCGCCCATCCAGATGGAGGGAGTGAGGTGGAGGGAGAACACGTCTGTTCAGAGTGTGGACTGTCGTTTCAACGACGCTACGCTCTCATCATGCACACGCTCAAACACGAGAAGACCAGGCGATTCAAGTGTAGCGTACGTAGCAACAACACTGTTCTCTAGGTGTAGTAGTGTACGTAGCAACAACACTGTTCTCTAGGTGTAGTAGTGTACGTAGCAACAACACTGTTCTCTAGGTGTAGTGGTGTACGTAGCAACAACACTGTTCTCCAGGTGTAGTAGTGTACGTAGCAACAACACTGTTCTCCAGGTGTAGTAGTGTACGTAGCAACAACACTATTCTCTAGGTGTAGTGGTGTACGTAGCAACAACACTGTTCTCTAGGTGTAGTAGTGTACGTAGCAACAACACTGTTCTCTAGGTGTAGTGGTGTACGTAGCAACAACACTGTTCTCTAGGTATAGTGGTGTACGTAGCAACAACACTGTTCTCTAGGTGTAGTGGTGTACGTAGCAACAACACTGTTCTCTAGGTGTAGTAGTGTACGTAGCAACAACACTGTTCTCTAGGTGTAGTAGTGTACGTAGCAACAACACTGTTCTCTAGGTGTAGTAGTGTACGTAGCAACAACACTGTTCTCTAGGTGTAGTAGTGTACGTAGCAACAACACTGTTCTCTAGGTGTAGTAGTGTACGTAGCAACAACACTGTTCTCTAGGTGTAGTAGTGTACGTAGCAACAACACTGTTCTCTAGGTGTAGTAGTGTACGTAGCAACAACACTGTTCTCTAGCTGTAGTAGTGTACGTAGCAACAACACTGTTCTCTAGCTGTAGTAGTGTACGTAGCAACACTAGATGTAGTAGTGTACGATGCAACAACACTGTTCTCTAGGTGTAGTAGTGTACGTAGCAACAACACTAGATGTAGTAGTGTACGATGCAACACTGTTCTCTAGGTGTAGTAGTGTACGTAGCAACAACACTGTTCTCTAGGTGTAGTAGTGTACGTAGCAACAACACTGTTCTCCAGGTGTAGTAGTGTACGTAGCAACAACACTGTTCTCTAGGTGTAGTAGTGTACATAGCAACAACACTGTTCTCTAGGTGTAGTAGTGTACGATGCAACAACACTGTTCTCCAGGTGTAGTAGTGTACGTAGCAACAACACTGTTCTCTAGGTGTAGTAGTGTACGTAGCAACAACACTGTTCTCTAGGTGTAGTGGTGTACGTAGCAACAACACTGTTCTCCAGGTGTAGTAGTGTACGTAGCAACAACACTGTTCTCTAGGTGTAGTAGTGTACGTAGCAACAACACTGTTCTCCAGGTGTAGTAGTGTACGTAGCAACAACACTGTTCTCTAGGTGTAGTAGTGTACGTAGCAACAACACTGTTCTCTAGGTGTAGTAGTGTACGTAGCAACAACACTGTTCTCTAGGTGTAGTAGTGTACGTAGCAACAACACTGTTCTCTAGGTGTAGTAGTGTACGTAGCAACAACACTGTTCTCCAGGTGTAGTAGTGTACGTAGCAACAACACTGTTCTCTAGGTGTAGTAGTGTACGTAGCAACAACACTGTTCTCTAGGTGTAGTGGTGTACGTAGCAACAACACTGTTCTCCAGGTGTAGTAGTGTACGTAGCAACAACACTGTTCTCTAGCTGTAGTAGTGTACGTAGCAACACTAGATGTAGTAGTGTACGATGCAACAACACTGTTCTCTAGGTGTAGTGGTGTACGTAGCAACAACACTGTTCTCCAGGTGTAGTAGTGTACGTAGCAACAACACTGTTCTCTAGGTGTAGTAGTGTACGTAGCAACACTAGATGTAGTAGTGTACGTAGCAACAACACTGTTCTCTAGGTGTAGTAGTGTACGATGCAACAACACTGTTCTCTAGGTGTAGTGGTGTACGTAGCAACAACACTGTTCTCTAGGTGTAGTGGTGTACGTAGCAACAACACTGTTCTCCAGGTGTAGTAGTGACTCTCTGAGTCATGTAAAATGACTGGCAGTCATATGGCTTTGATGGTTTTGTGATGTATCAGTGATTTGTTCTCTCAAGTTTATTTGCCAAGTGAAATAAATACAGTACATTAGAAATCCTGCTCAAGTCTCTCTCGCTCTCTCTCTCTGTCTCTCTCTCTCTCTCGGTCGGTGTGTCTGTCTGTGTCTGTGTGTGTCTGTGTCTGTCTGTGTCTCTGTCTGTCTGTCTGTCTGTGTGTGTCTGTGTGTGTCTGTGTGTGTCTGTCTGTGTGTGTCTGTGTCTGTCTGTCTGTCTGTCTGTGTGTCTGTGTCTGTCTGTGTCTGTCTGTGTCTGTGTGTGTCTCTCTCTCTCTCTGTCTCTCTGTCTGTCTCGCTCTCTCTCTCTCTCTCTCTCTCTCTCTCTCTCTTGTCTCTAGTTATGTAACAAGGAGTTCCAGTACGCGGCCTCTCTGAGGGCCCATCTGACCAGACACAAGCACCAGAAGAGTCAGAGGCCGCCCCTGGTCAGGGTCCCCCAGCCCTACGGCGAGGAGGGCCTCGAGGGGGACGGCAGGACCAAGGGACGCACCAAGAGAGAGTTTGTCTGTGACATCTGTGGAAAGACTCTTCCTAAGCTGTACTCTCTGAGGATTCACATGCTCAACCACACTGGTCAGTCAATCCCCCCCCCCCCCCCCAAATCCAGTCTTCTTCTCTTCCGTCCTCCTCTTCCTCATTGTCATTGTTCTAATGATCATTTCCACAGGGGTACGGCCCCACTCCTGCAGGGTCTGTGGGAAGACCTTTGCTCATAAACACAGCCTGAAGATGCACAGAGGTCTTCATGACGCTGTTAAACAGTTCCACTGTCTGCTCTGTGACAAGTCCTTCGCTAGTAAGAGAAGTCTGGAGGAACACACCAGTATTCACACAGGTCTGTCTATACATTACCGTTTACCTTACACATATCCTTTGTCACACTTCTGAGCCAAATGGAGCTGATCAAATCAGAGCCGTCCCCCCCCATGCTCCTTTCAGACCCCTCTCTGATCAAATCAGAGCCCCCCCCCCCCCATGCTCCTTTCAGACCCCTCTCTGATCAAATCAGAGCCCCCCCCCCCCCATGCTCCTTTCAGACCCCTCTCTGATCAAATCAGAGCCCCCCCCATGCTCCTTTCAGACCCCTCTCTGATCAAATCAGAGCCCCCCCCCCCCATGCTCCTTTCAGACCCCTCTCTGATCAAATCAGAGCCACCCCCCCCCCCCCCCCCCATGCTCCTTTCAGACCCCTCTCTGATCAAATCAGAGCCCCCCCCATGCTCCTTTCAGACCCCTCTCTGATCAAATCAGAGCCCCCCCCCCCCCCCATGCTCCTTTCAGACCCCTCTCTGATCAAATCAGAGCCCCCCCCATGCTCCTTTCAGACCCCTCTCTGATCAAATCAGAGCCGTCCCCCCCCTATGCTCATTTCAGACCCCTCTCTGATCAAACCCCCCCCCCCCTCCTATGCTCCTTTCAGACCCCTCTGTCAAAGTTATTGAGATCTCTTCTTTTACCCATGGTAGCATAAACAATATACATGACCCTGAGCATGAAGGGATGTTCATTGCTTTATTAACGAAGAAACCACAACTGTGTGGAAGCACAAGTTCAATATACTTCTGTATCCCTCATTTACTCAAGTGGTTCCTTTTATTTTGGCAGTTACCTCTAGTTTGATTCAGAAATCTTATGGTCAAATCCCTGTTAAATGTCTTCCAGGTGAATCTAAGTATCCCTGTTAAATGTCTTCCAGGTGAATCTAAGTATCTCTGTTAAATGTCTTCCAGGTGAATCTAAGTATCCATGTTAAATGTCTTCCAGGTGAATCTAAGTATCTCTGTTAAGTATCTTCCAGGTGAATCTAAGTATCCATGTTAAATGTCTTCCAGGTGAATCTAAGTATCTCTGTTAAGTATCTTCCAGGTGAATCTAAGTATCCATGTTAAATGTCTTCCAGGTGAATCTAAGTATCTCTGTTAAGTATCTTCCAGGTGAATCTAAGTATCTCTGTTAAATGTCTTCCAGGTGAATCTAAGTATCTCTGTTAAATGTCTTCCAGGTGAATCTAAGTATCTCTGTACCCAGTGTGGGAGGTCGTTCCACCGAGCCTCTGGTCTGAGTAAACACTTAAAGAGGCACCAGCCCAGACCTGACGTACGAGGATTCCCCTGTAGTCAGTAAGGATCTTCTCTCATAAACGCTCTCTGATTCTGTAGCTGTGTGTGCAGTGTTTCCCCTATAATGATTTATTTAAAACATTTAAATATTTTTAGGGATGGTAAAACGTTTTCAGTGGAAACTTATACGACTTAAACTAGATATCAAATATGTAGAAAAGATCATGGAGATTTATATATTTTTTTTAAATAACATCAAGTTTGAGAAATAAAAACCAACCAAAATAGAAACTAGACAGTCGGGGAGAATCTTAAATTCCCAAAATGTCGAGGCATGGGGCCTCCATTTTGATTTTATAACGTTTGAGTCACTCAGACAGCATAAGGTAAAATGTATACAATTGCAGGAAATTAGGTATAAAACTGCTTTTTTTTATCTCATGATTTTATTATTTTTTTAATTGCAGGAAACTAGCTTTTATAAAACAGCAACATTTTGTCTCTGTGGCCAAGAGGAGGGCCTCTAAAATGTAGGTTGGAGAAAACGGCATTGCCCACGTCCCGTATACCACTCCCCCCTCCCACGCTAACTTTCCACCGTTGCTGGAAAAAGTCCTAGGGGAAACACTGTGTGTGTGTGTGTGTGTGTGTGTGTGTGTGTGTGTGTGTAATGGATTCGTGCACATGTTCTGTTCTATACATCATGACTGTATCCCTCCTCCAGCTGTGATAAGAGTTTCTTTGAGGCCAAAGACCTGCAGCAGCACATGAACAAACACCTGGGACTCAAGCCCTTCCAGTGTCAGGTGGGGAGTAGTCATTATTATGTTAGATTAGAATATGTTATTAGATTAGATTGTTATTAGAATGTTATTAGATTGTTATTAGAATGTTATTAGATTGTTATTAGAATGTTATTAGATTGTTATTAGATTAGATTGTTATTAGAATGTTATTAGATTGTTATTAGATTAGATTGTTATTAGAATGTTATTAGATTGTTATTAGAATGTTATTAGATTGTTATTAGATTGTTATTAGATTGTTATTAGAATGTTATTAGATTGTTATTAGAATGTTATTAGATTGTTATTAGATTAGATTGTTATTAGATTAGATTGTTATTAGATTGTTATTAGATTAGATTGTTATTAGATTATGTTGTTATTGTTATATTAGGTTCTTTCATGAGGTTCTATCATATCGTGAGGTGCTATTGTTAGATAATGTTCTGTATTGTATCAGATCTGTGGGAAGTCTTACAGCTGGAAGAAGGACTGGTACTCCCACGTCAAGTCCCACAGCGTGGCAGAGCCTTACAGGTGAGTCCCCACTAATGCGTTCACAGCCGTCAGCTTTGACCTAGTCTATAGTCAGTCGGTCTTCTCTGTCGAATGAGTGAGGCAGCCCGGTTAAAGCCCTTCGACGCAGCTTTGACCTAGTCAGCTTTGACCTAGTCTATAGTCAGTCGGTCTTCTCTGTCGAATGAGTGAGGCAGCCCGGTTAAAGCCCTTCGACGCCTGTTGATGTTAAACAGGATATTTCTTATAATGCTCCTCTGTCCTGTAGGTGTAACGTCTGTGGTAAGGAGTTCTTTGAGAAGGCTCTGTTCAGGAGACATGTGAAGAAGGCCACGCATGGCAAGAAGGGCAGAGTCAAGCAGAACCTAGAGAGAGAGTGTGAACACTGTGGCAGGAAGTTCACCCAGCTCCGAGAGTACAGGCGACACATGAACAACCACCAGGGTGAGACACACACACACACACACACACAAATCCACAATCTGTCATTCTTCAACCTAATGGCAGCCCTGCCACTTGGTTTGCTATAAACCTGAGGGATGGGACTGGAGAAATGTAACCAATCCTGAGATCGAGCCGTCTATGCTGACGGGTCAATGAGAGCAGCATCTCAAACAGATATAAGATGCAAACAACACTGTTCAACTGGGTCTAATTATTGTCTCTGTCTAAAACCGTAAAGTCACTGTGACTAGAGGAGTACAACGTAGTGCTGGTCATATAGAGATGTGTTGATTGGGTGACTAGAGGAGTATAGAGATGTGTTGATTGGGTGACTAGAGGAGTATAGAGATGTGTTGATTGGGTGACTAGAGGAGTATAGAGATGTGTTGATTGGGTGACTAGAGGAGTACAACGTAGTGCTGGTCATATAGAGATGTGTTGATTGGGTGACTAGAGGAGTATAGAGATGTGTTGATTGGGTGACTAGAGGAGTATAGAGATGTGTTGATTGGGTGACTAGAGGAGTATAGAGATGTGTTGATTGGGTGACTAGAGGAGTATAGAGATGTGTTGATTGGGTGACTAGAGGAGTATAGAGATGTGTTGATTGGGTGACTGGAGGAGTATAGAGATGTGTTGATTGGGTGACTGGAGGAGTATAGAGATGTGTTGATTGGGTGACTAGAGGAGTATAGAGATGTGTTGATTGGGTGACTAGAGGAGTATAGAGATGTGTTGATTGGGTGACTAGAGGAGTATAGAGATGTGTTGATTGGGTGACTGGAGGAGTATAGAGATGTGTTGATTGGGTGACTGTACAACGTAGTGCTGGTCATATAGAGATGTGTTGATTGGGTGACTGTACAACGTAGTGCTTGTCATATAGAGATGTGTTGATTGGGTGACTGTACAACGTAGTGCTGGTCATATAGAGATGTGTTGATTGGGTGACTGTACAACGTAGTGCTGGTCATATAGAGATGTGTTGATTGGGTGACTGTACAACGTAGTGCTGGTCATATAGAGATGTGTTGATTGGGTGACTGTACAACGTAGTGCTGGTCATATAGAGATGTGTTGATTGACACCTGTCCTCTTCTCTCAGGAGTCAAACCCTTTGAGTGTCTGACGTGCGGCGTAGCCTGGGCCGACGCCCGCTCTCTGAAGAGACACGTACGCACCCACACCGGCGAGCGCCCTTACGTGTGCCCCGAGTGCCAGGAAGCCCACATCGATGCCCGCTCCCTACGGAAGCACATGACCAAGTGCCACGGCGACCTCCTGCCGGGGAAGATCATGCTGGAGAAAGATACCCTACAGTTTCACAATCAGGGTACTCAGGTGGAACACGCCGTCTCCATCCTGGCGTCCGATCTCCCCCCCGAGCTCCGGCCCGTCCAGCCGCCGCCGGCCGAGGAGATCGAGACGCTGCTGATCACGGAGGAGACGGTGGAGGCGGTAGAAGCGGTTCAGGCCGTACAGGGTGACGGGGTCGCGACCTTGTCGGACCAGAGTATCATGCAGGTGGTGAACTATGTGCTGTCCCAGCAAAGTGTGCTGCCTGGGGTGGTGAAGATGGAGGGAGATGAAGGGCAGGAGGTAATACAGACCATGGAGCAGCAGGAGGTAATACAGACCATGGAGCAGCAGGAGGTAATACAGACCATGGAGCAGCAGGAGGTAATACAGACCATGGAGCAGCAGGAGGTAATGCAGACCATGGAGCAGCAGGAGGTTATACAGACCATGGAGCAGCAGGAGGTAATACAGACCATGGAGCAGCAGGAGGTAATGCAGACCATGGAGCAGCAGGAGGTAATGCAGACCATAGAGCAGCAGGAGGTAATGCAGACCATGGAGCAGCAGGAGGTTATACAGACCATGGAGCAGCAGGAGGTTATACAGACCATGGAGCAGCAGGTGGTTATGCAGACCGTGGAGCAGCAGGAGGGAGATGGAGGGCAGGAGGTAATACAGACCGTGGAGCAGCAGGAGGTTATACAGACCATGGAGCAGGAGGAGGTTATACAGACCATGGAGCAGCAGGAGGTTATACAGACCGTGGAGCAGCAGGAGGTAATACAGACCATGGAGCAGCAGGAGGGAGATGGAGGGCAGGAGGTTATACAGACCATGGAGCAGCAGGAGGGAGATGGAGGGCAGGAGGGAGATTGAGGGCAGGAGGTTATGCAGACCATGGAGCAGCAGGTTATACAGACCGTGGAGCAGCAGGAGAGAGATGGAGGGCAGGAGGTAATACAGACCATGGAGCAGCAGGAGGTAATACAGTCTGTTGAGGTGACTCACATGGCAGAGGTGGAGGGATGTGACAGACGGTACCTAGTAGACTGACTCAGTCACGAGGCCAGCGTTTCCCAAACTCAGTCCACGTTTTGGTTTTTGCTCTTAACACGACACAGCTATTTAAAATGACCAACTCATCATGGAGCTTTGATCATTTGAATCTGCTGTGTCGTGCTAGGCCAAAAGCTAAACATGCCCCCCCCTTGGCACTTTTGTAACGGCCATTTCCTGCAATCTAGAGCAACAAAAAAGGCCTTGAATGATAAATAAAGTTTAAAAAAATAACTTGTTTTCTTTATTTTTATTTAATTTTTACGTAGTGGCGCTGCTAGTCCACAAGGTGGCACTGCGCCCCCTCTTCCATTATTTGAGGAGAACCTTGTAGTGTCCCTGAATCAGCTGGTCAGGTCCGGTGACTAGGGCTATGTGGTTACTCTATCCTCTGTTAGAGTACATTACTGTCGACCAATGGCCCATAGGGCTCTGAGTGGGCCGCTATGTAAGGGGGGGGCCATTTGAGAGGGGCCATTTGAGAGGGACCCTTGGATTGCTAATCATAACCCCAGGTGGAGTGAGTGGTAGACCTGCTTCCTCGACAGAGATGGGACTGTGTGGAGTAACAGGGCACCTGGGGTTCAGTAGGACACAAAGGAAACTCATCTGTGTTGTTATTGGACAGATTGAGGTCCTGCCTGGCTGTTTTCGTCCTGTTGACCAGGCCCCTGCTCCGCCTCAACCCAGGGGACCATCCTTCTCTCTACAGTGGGACAGAAAGTACCATATATTTTGTTTATGTACATTGAATGAACTGAGGTTTTGACTTTTCTGTTCGATCTTGTGTATAATGTGTAAATAACGACAATCATTAAAATATTCTGAATTAATAATCTAGGTTAATTTACTGCCTTCATGAAGTTCCCCGATTGTTGAATCTCAGGAGAGATGTTTGTTTCATAGAATTCTAAAAGAATCCAGTTGGATCCCGATTCACTGTTTCCTTCCTCATGTAGAAAAACCAGCCTGATCTGCCAGCTCACATTCTGTTTTAGATCAATCTGGTTTCACAACACTTAGCTTCTTCCTTGTGTTGGTTAGAGCTCTGTTGGGCTTTACAAATTACCTCAACTAACCTGTACCCATTGACTTGGTACTCGTAACCCCTCTATATAGCCTCATTATTGTCATGTCATTTTATAACATTTTTAAAAAAAAACTTTAGTTTATTTGGTAAATATTTTCTTAACTCTATTTATTGAACTGCATTGTGGGTTAAAGGCTTGTAAAGTGAGCATTTCACGGTACAGTCTACTACACCTGTTGTATTTTGCGCATTTGACAAATACTATTAGATTTGATTTGTGAACCTCCCTTCCCGCTGGCCACAGGTTTTCCTTATTGAGTTGGCTACAGAGCTCTGTT
Source organism: Oncorhynchus clarkii lewisi (assembly GCF_045791955.1). Classification (NCBI taxonomy): domain Eukaryota; kingdom Metazoa; phylum Chordata; class Actinopteri; order Salmoniformes; family Salmonidae; genus Oncorhynchus; species Oncorhynchus clarkii. The sequence goes on along the minus strand of NC_092151.1, from coordinate 95,843,251 downwards.
GTGAAACCCCTCTGCCTAAAACTGAAACGTTATACTACCTATTGCTCGTTAGGTTCATCTCTTCTGCTTTTCTGTCAAACACTGAGGACCACAGAGTGTACACCGTACTGCCAAGAGGATTACCAAAACAAAAACATTCCATATGAAGGATTCATTCTGCTTTAGATCGTAAATATCTTGTTTAGTCATCTGCTCTTTTCTGAAACGTTCGTGTGTTTTTATTTTGTTTTGAGTCATTTCTTTTTTTTTTCCAATTTTAGTGATTGGTTGACACTATAAACATCATCTATACACAAACTCCCCAACAGCATTTGGTAACTAGGCGGTATTTTATTTTTTGGTTTATATCAAAATAAGTAATATATTTACAATACATTGTAGAAAAATAAGGAACAGTAGATTAGACGGTACTGGTTTTCTGCTTTCAATGTTCCTGACAACAACAACAACAACATACTAGGGTCATGTTTCTCTAACATATCAATGATGTACAGTTTTATGGCAACACTCCTCTGACCGTGTGTATTAGCACAACGACAACAATGACTTGTGAGAGGACCAGATTTATTCATTTGAATGAGTACAACTCATTAACTCCTTTACTGTTCCGTTCTGGCTTTTAATTAACCACTAACTATTCTTAAATTCCTTTTTTTGTCAATTATTTACCTTTTTGGGAAAATACTTATCATGTAGCGTTTAGAAAATAACTCTGTGTGTGTGTGTCTGTATATACAATAATCTCAATAGGTTTGGCCATCTATCAAGTTCAACAAATAAAAAACGTTTAGACAATGTGGTTCCAGAAAATCAACAATCCATCAATATTACAACTAGCATCATTTACAATAGAGAAATATAGACCAGAAATGTTCTCAAACCCCCCCCCCCCCCTCCCACACACAATCCATAGACTGTACACCGGGGTATACATAGGTGGCAGAACAAGCAGGCAATGAGTGTGTTCCAAATGTTGCCCTATTCCCTATATAGTGCACTACCTCTGATCAGGGCTAGCATCCTATTCCCTATATAGTGCACTACCTCTGATCAGGGCTGTCGCCCTATTCCCTATATATAGTGCACTACCCCTGACCAGGGCCCCCTGGTCGAGTAGTGCGTAGGGTGCCATTTGGGACACAACAGAAATGTTCTCAAACCCCCCCCATCCCCCCCTCCCCCACACAATCCATAGACTGTACACCGGGTTATACATAGGTGGCAGAACAAGCAGGCAATGAGTGTGTTCCAAATGTTGCCCTATTCCCTATATAGTGCACTACCTCTGACCAGGGCTGGCACCCTATTCCCTATATAGTGCACTACCTCTGATCAGGGTTGTCGCCCTATTCCCTATATATAGTGCACTACCTTTGATCAGGGCTAGCACCCTATTCCCTATATAGTGCACTACCTTTGATCAGGGCTGTCGCCCTATTCCCTATATATAGTGCACTACCTTTGATCAGGGCTAGCACCCTATTCCCTATATATAGTGCACTACCCCTGACCAGGGCCCCCTGGTCGAGTAGTGCGTAGGGTGCCATTTGGGACACAACAATAGGAAAGTTGAACACCATCACAATCGGGTCACGTTTATTGGTAACCATCACAACATCAAGGGCTATGAGCATATTGAGTTTATTGTTAGTTTCAGTTACTCAGTTTATGATCAACGTAAATACTTCAGGTACCAACGGTTTGTGTGATAATGCATTATTGTCGTTCACATAGAAATACATTAGGTACTTATAAACACGACGGCTAACACTAGGGTTAACGTTCCCAGGTTTCCTGGGCATCTCGGAGCGACGAGGGTTTAACACAGGCACAGTAGAAAACCAGTTCCAGCATGTTATTAACACTTCTCCCTGACAGGAAGTCAAAAAATATGTATCTTGGAAGTGTATACAATCAGGTCAAAACAGTGTTGTGAACTAAAAATAACAGGTAACCATAACAGTCCAGTATTGAGCAGCAGAGACTGGGATTCAACCCAACGGGTTGTAAATAGAGCGGCATAGTACACTTGGACTTTTATAGGTTCTTTAAGGTTGTCCCTGGTTACCACAGCCACAAAGTCAAAATGGCTATATCGTCAAATTCATCAAGTCTTAAGATTAGTCATCATGTCGGCAGTGGGTTTAGGTTTAAAATCTGATTTTAAGAAGATAAATGATAGAAATAGGCAAAGGGTTCACCATAATTATGATTTGTTGGCTATGGTAACTAGTGATGACCGTAATTTACGTTTGAGCAGACGTTAATATAGGACTCCATTTTGACATTGTATTTAGCAGTGATTGGTGCAGTACCAGCGTGGCCACTAGATGCCGCCACTCGCCTGTTTAATGTGAGGTTCTTCTAGGTTTACCAAGTGAGTCAACAGCAAGACTGAAAAACTGACATAAATACATGTCTTAACGTCAGGAAAAATCTTGGCTGTCTAGTGTCCTGCTCTATAACGCGCCTTGGATTCAATCTCAGCCAAGAACAACAACAACCCCTAAAAGTTTCCTCTCAAGTCATGCGTTAACATTGGAATGGATAATGAACACTATAAAACAATATCAAAGCAAATCACAAAAGCATTTCTTAAGTGCTTTGTCTCAAGAAATTTGATAAAAAATAAAGAATATAGCTGTTTTCTCTCATCTAGCTGGCAGCTAATGAAGGCTTTAAAAAAAAAATAATAAGTGCATTTTTATTTGCATAGTATTTTTGCTATTTAGGATTATCTGCGCTTAGAACGTTGAAGCAGAGATGTCCTAGTCCTGTACTGTGATAGGAGAGTGGGTTGGTCAACAGGTGTATGACATATGAAGGGGGACCGAGCCAGGGGCTTCAATCCAAGGTGCACTGCTGTGAAGAGTACTGCACTCTACTTTTTAAAAGCTAATATATGCTTGAGCTGACATCTACAGCGTTTGTAAAAAGCGATCTCTGTGAATGTCAGGGAAATGGCCTTTTACAGACCTGTTGTTGCAGTGCGCTTTTTAATTTTTTTCCCCCCCGACAACTCGAGAGACACACTCCGGCCAGAGTGTCTCTCTCTCTATTCACCCTCCTCTTTGATGCGCTGTTGCTTGTTGCGTCGGGAGTCCAGGTCGAAGGAGAAGTCGGACCAGTCGTCACGCGGAGGGAAGGAGATGGTCTGGCGCAGGGTGAAACGCACTGCGTCGATGACCCGCTCGCCGCGGGCCTCGGAGGACCCTACGCTGACGGCGGAGGCCCCGCTGGAGGTACGCAGGATGTGGGGGGGAGGGGAGAACTCCATGCTCTGCCGGTGCTCCATGATGCCCTTCCAGATGACGTGCTGGAACTCCTGCGGGATCTTCAGCCGGGACAGGTCCTGTGGACGGGGATGACATCACACACAGGGGGTTAGTCTCTTTAGTCTTCTCTCTCTCTCTCTCTCTCTCTCTCTCTTTCTCTCTCAGGCTAGGCTCAGGCCCCCCAGACAGCACAACAACTCTGCACTGATAGTTGGTGGCAACTGTTGACGTGTTAGAATGAATGCCATCTGTCAGAAGACGATACTCTAGTTCAGGTTTGAATAACAAAAAAACAAAATGGACAAGACGCCTTCAGATAAAAATAGATGAAGGTTCAGGCCCTTTTGATGCCACCTGACCCGTCTCTCTGAGTCTGTCCACACAGATGCGGTGCGTGCGACAGGCAAGGCCTCACCTCCAAGTTATAGTTCTCGATCTGGTAGATGTTGGTTAGGCCCTGTGCTGTGAAGTAGTCCAGGCAGGCTGCGCAGCCCAGCCGCAGAAGAAAGCTGCAACGGGACACGGAGAAGGGAACAGGTTAGTAGTGAAAATACTACCTCAGCGTTCTTGTAATAACTCTGTTATATCTAGTAAGTGAAGACAAAGGCCAACAGTAGAGAGATTTCTGTCAAAAATGGCCAACAGTAGAGAGATTTCTGTCAAAAATGGCCAACAGTAGAGAGATTTCTGTCAAAAATGGCCAACAGTAGAGAGATTTCTGTCAAAAATGGCCAACAGTAGAGAGATTTCTGTTAAATGGCCAACAGTAGAGAGATTTCTGTCAAAAATGGCCAACAGTAGAGATTTCTGTCAAAAGTGGCCAACAGTAGAGAGATTTCTGTCAAAAATGGCCAACAGTAGAGAGATTTCTGTCAAAAATGGCCAACAGTAGAGAGATTTCTGTCAAAAATGGCCAACAGTAGAGAGATTTCTGTCAAAAATGGCCAACAGTAGAGAGATTTCTGTCAAAAATGGCCAACAGTAGAGAGATTTCTGTCAAAAATGGCCAACAGTAGAGAGATTTCTGTCAAAAATGGCCAACAGTAGAGAGATTTCTGTCAAAAATGGCCAACAGTAGAGAGATTTCTGTCAAAAGTGGCCAACAGTAGAGAGATTTCTGTCAAAAGTGGCCAACAGTAGAGAGATTTCTGTCAAAAATGGCCAACAGTAGAGAGATTTCTGTCAAAAATGGCCAACAGTAGAGAGATTTCTGTCAAAAATGGCCAACAGTAGAGAGATTTCTGTCAAAAATGGCCAACAGTAGAGAGATTTCTGTCAAAAATGGCCAACAGTAGAGAGATTTCTGTCAAAAATGGCCAACAGTAGAGAGATTTCTGTCAAAAGTGGCCAACAGTAGAGAGATTTCTGTCAAAAGTGGCCAACAGTAGAGAGATTTCTGTCAAAAGTGGCCAACAGTAGAGAGATTTCTGTCAAAAGTGGCCAACAGTAGAGAGATTTCTGTTAAATGGCCAACAGTAGAGATTTCTGTCGGTTACGGGCACTAGAAAGTGAGCTAATTAGAACCCTGTACAGCGGTTCAGTTTATTTTATATAAACTATCGCTAGGTGGCGCTATAGAGCCGTGTTGCAATTGTTCTGTCAATATTGCGGCTCGTCCTGACTTTATAGTGCCCACAACTGTCCAGAAGCATCAACAGACGCGTGGTTATCAGTGGTGGCTGGTGCCACTTTAAAATCGGAAGGACGAGCTCATAGTAATGGCTGGAACGAATGGAATTAGCATCAAATAGAGATGACTCATTACTATGAGCTGTCCTTCCTTCACCAGCCTCCACTGGTGGTTGTTTAGCTAGGTACCTGGAGATGCTGCTGTCCATGGGGTAGGGAGGCGGTGGGGTGCAGTGGGAGCTGGGCACCATGGGTAACTGGGGCTGCAGGATGTGGGCGGGGCTCATGGTCGACATGTCAGCATTCATAGCCATGTGGCCCATCATAGGAGTCACTACAGAATCAAACAGACTACTATGAGCGTTTCTTAAAAGGGCAATTTGATGTTTTTATTATTATTTGTGTTTACATATTATGTCGATTTTATGACCAGCTGCAGTGAGCATCACTAGAGAAACAATCTCCTCAATAGATAGTGGGGGGGAGCATCTCAACAAGGTGGTTCCTCAATAGATAGTGGGGGGGAGCATCTCAACAGGGTGGTTCCTCAATAGATAGTGGGGGGAGGCATCTCAACAGGGTGGTTCCTCAATAGATAGTGGGGGGGACATCTCAACAGGGTGGTTCCTCAATAGATAATGGGGGGGAGCATCTCAACAGGGTGGTTCCTCAATAGATAGTGGGGGGGGCATCTCAACAGGGTGGTTCCTCAATAGATAGGGGGGAGCATCTCAACAGGGTGGTTCCTCAATAGATAGTGGGGGATGGCATCTCAACAGGGTGGTTCCTCAATAGATAGGGGGGGGAGGGCATCTCAACAGGGTGGTTCCTCAATAGATAGGGGGGGGAGCATCTCAACAGGGTGGTTCCTCAATAGATGGGGGGGGGAGCATCTCAACAGGGTGGTTCCTCAATAGATAGGGGGGGGGGCATCTCAACAGGGTGGTTCCTCAATAGATAGGGGGGGGAGCATCTCAACAGGGTGGTTCCTCAATAGATAGGGGGGGGGGGCATCTCAACAGGGTGGTTCCTCAATAGATAGTGGGGGGGAGCATCTCAACAGGGTGGTTCCTCAATAGATAGTGGGGGGGAGCATCTCAACAGGGTGGTTCCTCAATAGATAGTGGGGGGGAGGGCATCTCAACTGGGTGGTTCCTCAATAGATAGTGGGGGGGAGCATCTCAACAGGGTGGTTCCTCAATAGATAGTGGGGGGGCATCTCAACAGGGTGGTTCCTCAATAGATAGAGGGGGGAGCATCTCAACAGGGTGGTTCCTCAATAGATAAGGGGGGGGGGGGGGCATCTCAACAGGGTGGTTCCTCAATAGATAGGGGGGGGGGGGCATCTCAACAGGGTGATTCCTCAATAGATAGGGGGGGGCATCTCAACAGGGTGGTTCCTCAATAGATAGTGGGGGGGCATCTCAACAGGGTGGTTCCTCAATAGATAGTGGGGGGGCATCTCAACAGGGTGGTTCCTCAATAGATCAGATTCTACCCTGTGATGTCAAAAGCTTTGGTTTCCTCCCAATTGGCGACATTATTTTCACGTGAATATTCTAATATCATTATAAAAACGATTTAGCGTTTTCCCACCGAAATTGACATGTCGCAGGTAAAAGTCTGTGATGACGTAGTGCATTCCCCTTTAACCATCTACCCTCTTGTATAAAAACAGTGAAAGGGTGAAAGGCCCCCAGAGAGGAGAGGAGGAATAGGGAGGAATAGGACCTGCAGGCCCCCAGAGAGGAGAGGAGGAAGAGGGAGGAATAGGACCTGCAGGCCCCCAGAGAGGAGAGGAGGAATAGGGAGGAATAGGACCTCTGCAGGCCCCCAGAGAGGAGAGGAGGAAGAGGGAGGAATAGGACCTGCAGGCCCCCAGAGAGAAGAGGAGGAAGAGGGAGGAATAGGACCTGCAGGCCCCCAGAGAGGAGAGGAGGAAGAGGGCCTGCAGGCCCCCGGAGAGGAGAGGAGGAATAGGACCTGCAGGCCCCCAGAGAGGAGTGGAGGAACAGGGAGGAACAGGACCTGCAGGCCCCCGGAGAGGAGGAACAGGACCTGCAGGGCCCATAGAGGAGTGGAGGAACAGGGAGGAACAGGGCCTGCAGGCCCCCATAGAGGAGTGGAGGAACGGGGAGGAAGAGTGCCTGCAGGCCCCCGGAGAGGAGAGGAGGAAAAGGGAGGGAGAGGACCTGCAGGCCCCCAGAGAGGAGAGGAGGAAAAGGGAGGGAGAGGACCTGCAGGCCCCCAGAGAGGAGAGGAGGAAGAGGGAGGAATAGGACCTGCAGGCCCCCAGAGAGGAGGAACAGGACCTGCAGGCCCCCAGAGAGGAGAGGAGGCAGAGGGAGGAATAGGACCTGCAGGCCCCCAGAGAGGAGTGGAGGAACAGGGAGGAAGAAGTCCTGCAGGCCCCCAGAGAGGAGAGGAGGAACAGGGAGGAAGAGGACCTGCAGGCCCCCGGAGAGGAGTGGAGGAACAGGGAGGAAGAAGACCTGCAGGCCCCCAGAGAGGAGTGGAGGAACAGGGAGGAAGAGGACCTGCAGACCCCCGGAGAGGAGGAAGAGGGAGGAACAGGGCCTGCAGGCCCCCAGAGAGGAGAGGAGAGGAGGAAGAGGGAGGAACAGGGCCTGCAGGCCCCCAGAGAGGAGAGGAGGAAGAGGACCTGCAGGCCCACAGAGAGGAGAGGAGGAAGAGGGTCCCACAGGGATCACATTCACCTATCGGAGGAAGCATTCTGACAGAGGCCCCTACACACCTCTCTCAACGCCCCGCGTGCCCAGACAGGTACCGCTACCCTGCCTGTCCTGCCTGACGCGTGTCACATGATCGACCCAAAGGGGACGTGGAGATGGGGCCAGGGAGGTACGGGGGGGGGGAGAGAATCTCATCGACTAGGGAGAATCTCTCATCATACAAAAGTGTAAGGCACACTTACTGTCAGTCAGGCCTTGGGGCATGGAGGAAGGCGTGAGTATATTGCGCTGCTGGGGGTTGATTAGCTGGCTGACGGAGGGGAGCTTGTTGACCTTGCCGTGGGGGTGAGGAGGGGAGCTGGAGCCATACTGGGGCTGGGGGGCCATGGCGCTCCTGGGGCAGGAGAGAGGAGGGTACAGGCCATTACTCTCATCCCCCCAGAGATCCCATCTTTAACGACAAAGGGCCACAAGGCTGTTAGTTACACAGTTGGAAACAACAACATGTTCAGTAGGATAAACAGACTGTGTGTATATACTTGCTCTCTCTCTACCCTGTTTATTGCACTTTGTTTAATAAAGGCCGTATGTGACTAAGAAATAGTTCAGATCATTTTTTATAGAACTTTGTCATTTAGTATTCTACTGAGGATAACTTTAATTTATCTGAAACTTTACTGGAAATGATAATGCAAGTACAAACATTATTCAATCAATATGATAGGTGTTACCTAGCAGAGTACATACTGTATCTTAATCAATATACTGTAGGTGTTACCTATCAGAGTACATACTGTATCTTAATCAATATACTGTAGGTGTTACCTATCAGAGTACATACTGTATCTTAATCAATATACTAGGTGTTACCTATCAGAGTACATATCTCAATCAATATATTAGGTGTTACCTATCAGAGTACATATCTCAATCAGTTTCTGTGTTGTGGATAATGTTTGACTGGGATACACAGCAGCTTCAACTGAGGTTCCTTGTTTGTGTTAAATTAAGCAGATGAAGAAGTGGGTGGAACGATGGATTTGCTAGTGCCTAGCGATTTACCTGAAGTGTAGGTTATATTTAATTTTTTAATAACTAATTGACCAACATAGGTTCAATGAATTGAATAGTAGCACTCATCTCTCAGCACTAATCCTTTCGGCACTAATCTCTCAGCACTAATCCTTTCGGCACTAATCTCTCAGCACTAATCCTTTCGGCACTAATCTCTCAGCACTAATCCTATCGGCACTAATCCTTTCGGCACTAATCCTCTCAGCACTAATCCTTTCGGCACTAATCTCTCAGCACTAATCCTTTCGGCACTAATCTTTCGGCACTAATCCTTTCGGCACTAATCCTTTCGGCACTAATCCTTTCGGCACTAATCTCTCGGCACTAATCCTTTCGGCACTAATCCTTTCGCCACTAATCCTTTCGGCACTAATCCTTTCGCCACTAATCCTTTCGGCACTAATCTCTCAGCACTAATCCTTTCGGCACTAATCTCTCAGCACTAATCCTATCGGCACTAATCCTTTCGGCACTAATCCTCTCAGCACTAATCCTTTCGGCACTAATCTCTCAGCACTAATCCTTTCGGCACTAATCTTTCGGCACTAATCCTTTCGGCACTAATCCTATCGGCACTAATCCTTTCGGCACTAATCCTTTCGGCACTAATCTCTCGGCACTAATCCTTTCGCCACTAATCCTTTCGGCACTAATCTCTCAGCACTAATCCTTTCGGCACTAATCTCTCAGCACTAATCCTTTCGGCACTAATCTCTCAGCACTAATCCTTTCGGCACTAATCCTTTCGTCACTAATCCTTTCGGCACTAATCCTCTCAGCACTAATCCTTTCGGCACTAATCTCTCAGCACTAATCCTTTCGGCACTAATCCTTTCGGCACTAATCCTTTCGGCACTAATCCTCTCGGCACTAATCCTTTCGGCACTAATCTCTCAGCACTAATCCTTTCGGCACTAATCCTTTCGGCACTAATCCTTTCGGCACTAATCTCTCAGCACTAATCCTTTCGGCACTAATCCTTTCGACACTAATCTCTCGGCACTAACCCTATATAGTGGTACTACTATTGACCAGGGCCCTATTCCCTATATAGAGTACTACTATTGACCAGGGCCCTATTCCCTATATAGAGTACTACTATTGACCAGGGCCCTATTCCCTATATAGAGCACTACTATTGACCAGGGCCCTATTCCCTATATAGAGTACTACTATTGACCAGGGCCCTATTCCCTATATAGAGTACTACTATTGACCAGGGCCCTATTCCCTATATAGAGTACTACTATTGACCAGGGCCCTATTCCCTATATAGAGCACTACTATTGACCAGGGCCCTATTCCCTATATAGAGCACTACTATTGACCAGGGCCCTATTCCCTATATAGAGCACTACTATTGACCAGGGCCCTATTCCCTATATAGAGTACTACTATTGACCAGGGCCCTATTCCCTATATAGAGCACTACTATTGACCAGGGCCCTATTCCCTATATAGAGCACTACTATTGACCAGGGCCCTATTCCCTATATAGAGTACTACTATTGACCAGGGCCCTATTCCCTATATAGAGCACTACTATTGACCAGGGCCCTATTCCCTATATAGAGCACTACTATTGACCAGGGCCCTATTCCCTATATAGAGCACTACTATTGACCAGGGCCCTATTCCCTATATAGAGTACTACTATTGACCAGGGCCCTATTCCCTATATAGAGCACTACTATTGACCAGGGCCCTATTCCCTATATAGAGCACTACTATTGACCAGGGCCCTATTCCCTATATAGAGTACTACTATTGACCAGGGCCCTATTCCCTATATAGAGTACTACTATTGACCAGGGCCCTATTCCCTATATAGAGCACTACTATTGACCAGGGCTGGTACCCTATTCCCTATATAGAGCACTACTATTGACCAGGGCCCTATTCCCTATATAGAGTACTACTATTGACCAGGGCCCTATTCCCTATATAGAGCACTACTATTGACCAGGGCTGGTACCCTATTCCCTATATAGAGCACTACTATTGACCAGGGCCCTATTCCCTATATAGAGTACTACTATTGACCAGGGCCCTATTCCCTATATAGAGCACTACTATTGACCAGGGCCCTATTCCCTATATAGAGCACTACTATTGACCAGGGCCCTATTCCCTATATAGAGTACTACTATTGACCAGGGCCCTATTCCCTATATAGAGCACTACTATTGACCAGGGCCCTATTCCCTATATAGAGCACTACTATTGACCAGGGCCCTATTCCCTATATAGAGCACTACTATTGACCAGGGCCCTATTCCCTATATAGAGCACTACTATTGACCAGGGCCCTATTCCCTATATAGAGTACTACTATTGACCAGGGCCCTATTCCCTATATAGAGCACTACTATTGACCAGGGCCCTATTCCCTATATAGAGCACTACTATTGACCAGGGCCCTATTCCCTATATAGAGTACTACTATTGACCAGGGCCCTATTCCCTATATAGAGTACTACTATTGACCAGGGCCCTATTCCCTATATAGAGCACTACTATTGACCAGGGCCCTATTCCCTATATAGAGCACTACTATTGACCAGGGCCCTATTCCCTATATAGAGCACTACTATTGACCAGGGCCCTATTCCCTATATAGAGCACTACTATTGACCAGGGCCCTATTCCCTATATAGAGCACTACTATTGACCAGGGCCCTATTCCCTATATAGAGTACTACTATTGACCAGGGCCCTATTCCCTATATAGAACACTACTATTGACCAGGGCCCTATTCCCTATATAGAGCACTACTATTGACCAGGGCCCTATTCCCTATATAGAGCACTACTATTGACCAGGGCCCTATTCCCTATATAGAGCACTACTATTGACCAGGGCCCTATTCCCTATATAGAGTACTACTATTGACCAGGGCCCTATTCCCTATATAGAGTACTACTATTGACCAGGGCCCTATTCCCTATATAGAGAACTACTATTGACCAGGGCCCTATTCCCTATATAGAGTACTACTATTGACCAGGGCCCTATTCCCTATATAGAGTACTACTATTGACCAGGGCCCTATTCCCTATATAGAACACTACTATTGACCAGGGCCCTATTCCCTATATAGAACACTACTATTGACCAGGGCCCTATTCCCTATATAGAGTACTACTATTGACCAGGGCCCTATTCCCTATATAGAGCACTACTATTGACCAGGGCCCTATTCCCTATATAGAGCACTACTATTGACCAGGGCCCTATTCCCTATATAGAGTACTACTATTGACCAGGGCCCTATTCCCTATATAGAGCACTACTATTGACCAGGGCCCTATTCCCTATATAGAGTACTACTATTGACCAGGGCCCTATTCCCTATATAGAGCACTACTATTGACCAGGGCCCTATTCCCTATATAGAGCACTACTATTGACCAGGGCCCTATTCCCTATATAGAGTACTACTATTGACCAGGGCCCTATTCCCTATATAGAGCACTACTATTGACCAGGGCCCTATTCCCTATATAGAGCACTACTATTGACCAGGGCCCTATTCCCTATATAGAGCACTACTATTGACCAGGGCCCTATTCCCTATATAGAGCACTACTATTGACCAGGGCCCTATTCCCTATATAGAGCACTACTATTGACCAGGGCCCTATTCCCTATATAGAGCACTACTATTGACCAGGGCCCTATTCCCTATATAGAACACTACTATTGACCAGGGCCCTATTCCCTATATAGAGCACTACTATTGACCAGGGCCCTATTCCCTATATAGAACACTACTATTGACCAGGGCCCTATTCCCTATATAGAGCACTACTATTGACCAGGGCCCTATTCCCTATATAGAGCACTACTATTGACCAGGGCCCTATTCCCTATATAGAGCACTACTATTGACCAGGGCCCTATTCCCTATATAGAACACTACTATTGACCAGGGCCCTATTCCCTATATAGAACACTACTATTGACCAGGGCCCTATTCCCTATATAGAGCACTACTATTGACCAGGGCCCTATTCCCTATATAGAGTACTACTATTGACCAGGGCCCTATTCCCTATATAGAGCACTACTATTGACCAGGGCCCTATTCCCTATATAGAGTACTACTATTGACCAGGGCCCTATTCCCTATATAGAGCACTACTATTGACCAGGGCCCTATTCCCTATATAGAGCACTACTATTGACCAGGGCCCTATTCCCTATATAGAGCACTACTATTGACCAGGGCCCTATTCCCTATATAGAGTACTACTATTGACCAGGGCCCTATTCCCTATATAGAGTACTACTATTGACCAGGGCCCTATTCCCTATATAGAGCACTACTATTGACCAGGGCCCTATTCCCTATATAGAGCACTACTATTGACCAGGGCCCTATTCCCTATATAGAGTACTACTATTGACCAGGGCCCTATTCCCTATATAGAGCACTACTATTGACCAGGGCCCTATTCCCTATATAGAGTACTACTATTGACCAGGGCCCTATTCCCTATATAGAGTACTACTATTGACCAGGGCCCTATTCCCTATATAGAGCACTACTATTGACCAGGGCCCTATTCCCTATATAGAGCACTACTATTGACCAGGGCCCTATTCCCTATATAGAGCACTACTATTGACCAGGGCCCTATTCCCTATATAGAGTACTACTATTGACCAGGGCCCTATTCCCTATATAGAGCACTACTATTGACCAGGGCCCTATTCCCTATATAGAGTACTACTATTGACCAGGGCCCTATTCCCTATATAGAGCACTACTATTGACCAGGGCCCTATTCCCTATATAGAGTACTACTATTGACCAGGGCCCTATTCCCTATATAGAGCACTACTATTGACCAGGGCCCTATTCCCTATATAGAGTACTACTATTGACCAGGGCTGGTACCCTATTCCCTATATAGAGTACTACTATTGACCAGGGCCCTATTCCCTATATAGAGCACTACTATTGACCAGGGCCCTATTCCCTATATAGAGCACTACTATTGACCAGGGCCCTATTCCCTATATAGAGCACTACTATTGACCAGGGCCCTATTCCCTATATAGAGCACTACTATTGACCAGGGCCCTATTCCCTATATAGAGTACTACTATTGACCAGGGCCCTATTCCCTATATAGAGTACTACTATTGACCAGGGCCCTATTCCCTATATAGAGCACTACTATTGACCAGGGCCCTATTCCCTATATAGAGCACTACTATTGACCAGGGCCCTATTCCCTATATAGAGTACTACTATTGACCAGGGCCCTATTCCCTATATAGAGCACTACTATTGACCAGGGCCCTATTCCCTATATAGAGTACTACTATTGACCAGGGCCCTATTCCCTATATAGAGCACTACTATTGACCAGGGCCCTATTCCCTATATAGAGTACTACTATTGACCAGGGCCCTATTCCCTATATAGAGCACTACTATTGACCAGGGCCCTATTCCCTATATAGAGTACTACTATTGACCAGGGCCCTATTCCCTATATAGAGCACTACTATTGACCAGGGCCCTATTCCCTATATAGAGCACTACTATTGACCAGGGCCCTATTCCCTATATAGAGTACTACTATTGACCAGGGCCCTATTCCCTATATAGAGCACTACTATTGACCAGGGCCCTATTCCCTATATAGAGTACTACTATTGACCAGGGCCCTATTCCCTATATAGAGCACTACTATTGACCAGGGCCCTATTCCCTATATAGAGTACTACTATTGACCAGGGCCCTATTCCCTATATAGAGCACTACTATTGACCAGGGCCCTATTCCCTATATAGAGTACTACTATTGACCAGGGCTGGTACCCTATTCCCTATATAGAGTACTACTATTGACCAGGGCCCTATTCCCTATATAGAGCACTACTATTGACCAGGGCCCTATTCCCTATATAGAGCACTACTATTGACCAGGGCCCTATTCCCTATATAGAGCACTACTATTGACCAGGGCCCTATTCCCTATATAGAGTACTACTATTGACCAGGGCCCTATTCCCTATATAGAGCACTACTATTGACCAGGGCCCTATTCCCTATATAGAACACTACTATTGACCAGGGCCCTATTCCCTATATAGAGCACTACTATTGACCAGGGCCCTATTCCCTATATAGAGTACTACTATTGACCAGGGCCCTATTCCCTATATAGAGCACTACTATTGACCAGGGCCCTATTCCCTATATAGAGTACTACTATTGACCAGGGCCCTATTCCCTATATAGAGCACTACTATTGACCAGGGCCCTATTCCCTATATAGAGCACTACTATTGACCAGGGCTGGTACCCTATTCCCTATATAGAACACTACTATTGACCAGGGCTGGTACCCTATTCCCTTTATAGTGCACTACTATTGACCAGGGCTGGTACCCTATTCCCTTTATAGTGCACTACTATTGATTTTAAGAGAGCTCAAAGACCTGACCAGCTCCAGACCTTCAGGCCAACATGCTGACTACTCAAAGACAACCTAGGTTCCCGATCAGCTCCACACCTTCAGGCCAACATGCTGACTACTCAAAGACAACCTAGGTTCCTGATCAGCTCCAGACCTTCAGGCCAACATGCTGACTACTCAAAGACAACCTAGGTTCCTGATCAGCTCCAGACCTTCAGGCCAACATGCAGACTACTCAAAGACAACCTAGGTTCCTGATCAGCTCCAGACCTTCAGGCCAACATGCTGACTACTCAGAGACAATCTAGGTTCCTGACCAGCTCCAGACCTTCAGGCCTACATGCTGACTACTCAAAGACAACCTAGGTTCCTGACCAGCTCCAGAGCTTCAGGCCAACATGCTTACTACTCCGGTCTACGTGTGCACCATCCACACCAGACACGATCATGTGAAGCAGGTTAAAATATCAAAACCAACTGTGAACCAACTCATTTCGGGGCAGGTTAAAAACTAACATGAAACATTCATGGACATTTAGCTAGCTAGCTGTTGCACGCAACTTGGCCGGTGAGGTTTGGGTGTTGGCCATAGCTGACTGCACTACAAGTGGACTGTGTCCCCTGTCCATTAACTATTGACTACTAACTTCTATTTGTGACTCGTTTCAGGAAACTAGGTCTATGTCACGCGGCAATACTTCACAGGAGAGCCATTTGAACATAAACATTTACGTTTTTTTCTCAAAATGCGCACGTTTTCTGGAACATATGAACTTTCATGTGCCTTAATAACAACCTTGTATGCCATCTGTAAAAATTAATACAATTGTTAAATTAAGAGCCTAGTTGGTTTAGCCACAGAAAAAGCCAGCAACCTTCCTGCTAGCCATAATTGGCTGAGATAATGAGTGGGCCGGACATGAGATGAGTTTGCATTGGTGTGCCATGTAGCACGCTTCTGTCTATAACATGTGCTGGTCAGTATGTGTAGGTAATTCTTTCTAATGTGGCTTTTTTGAAAGATATCACTGCGTAAGTGTTGCTCTCCACTTTCTGGACGACCAGTAGAAATCAGTGGAATTAGAGTACGATAGGATTCTGGCGTTTGATTGCAAACATGCAGACGGAGTCAAAAAGAGAACGCAGAATGCTGTTGTATAAAACACCTGTCTCTCCGGATTACATCTTCAAACTAAGGGCAACCATGTTATCTGTGGCAGAGGGGGAGAAGCGCTCATCCATGTGCGCTCTGAACGTTACGAGAGCGAAACGCTCTGAATTTACGAACGGCCAATCTGACAATGCTCTGAGTTTACAAACGCAGAGAGCACACTCTGGCACTACAGATTAAATTTACAAACGGCCAATCTGACAATGCTCTAAATTTACAAACGCAGAGAGCACACTCTGGCACTACAGATTAAATTTACAAACGGCCAATCTGACAATGCTCTGAGTTTACAAACGCCGAGAGCACACTCTGGCAATACAGATTAAATTTACGAACACACCCGTAGTATAAACCAGCCTTTAGTCTTGAAATTTTTGGTTGCTTAGTACACTAGCGTACTCACTCTGTTTAGCACATGGCCTCATATGTGAATCCTTAAAGAGATGGGTGGGGCTAAAGCTTAAGAGGGTGTGAACAATACTGAACGGGTGTAGACAAAACACCTATCTTGTAGGTACCAAAATATTCAAGGGCCATTTTCTCAAAAGTGAGGTTATACGTTTATCAACTTTTAAAGCAGAATTACTTTCCCATTGTTCCTCAACTGTAGTGAATTATATACCATTTTCCAGCTCGGAGTCTCTACTTTTATCCAATTTATTTAAAAAAAAAAAAAAAATCTAATTGAGCTAAATAAGACCGAATCGAGCCGTTTGGTCACATTTTACCATCAGCAAAACACAACCCTAAAAAAATAAAAGTCACGAATGGAGCTTTGAAAATTATGCACTGTATGTGCAGCATAGCATAATCTCTGAAAATGAAACTAACGGTCCAAAATTAAATAGAACTCTACCTCCCTCTGCTGTTTGAAAGTGGTGTTGCCACACATTAGCTACAAATTAAGCAAACTTTTATAAAATCAAATCTGGCATGCAAAAAAACACATTAATTTCTGATTTAAGATTAGAACATGACAACACCTTATCAGTAGACCATGGCGGGCATTCAGAGTATTGTGATAGTAGCCAGCCAGACTAAAGTCATAATATATTGTTTATGACACATGACTAATGAATATCGGTTTATTTAACTCTGCTTGGAGAATGTGATAGTTTCACAACCTGAGAGAGAGAGAGACCCAGTCTGATTGTGACTGGGGTGGAGGAGAAAACTGAACGGAAAAGGAAGGTGAGGCTGTCAAGAGGTACTGCATCATCTCCTCTGCTCTGTTGCTAGGGGCTCCAGGAGCTCGGAATGTAGCCGGGCCTTAAGCAGACTGCAGACAGGAACCAGAGAAGAGAGAGAAGGAAGAAATAACACTGTTTGACTCGTTCCTGTCTTCTACTTCAATCTCAAACGCTAGTTGTCAATTCATAGAGGGCACCACTGCACCCTATAGAAAACCTATTTTTCGAGTGGGCATCCTATGCGGGACTAGCCGCCCTTGGCGGCAACTTCTTCCCATGAATCTTAGCATGTTACTTAGCAACAAAAGTCGTCACTACTAAGTCGCTTTCAAAGTCAGAATAAATCTTTATAAATGTAATAAATATGTCATTAATTTCTAAGTTTTTGCATTTCTGATCAAATTTGATCATGAACACAAAAACATTAGCTAGCTAGCTAGCTAAGCCTGAGACTGTCACTTCATATGAAATGAAAAAGAAGCTGACCAACCTGTTAGTGCAACACTAAATGCAATGCTCATTCCATAAGCAAGCAAGCTAGCTACTTAGGAAGTTTATTTTATCATTAAGAACAGGTTTAAATGAAGCAGCAAGTTGTCAAACTATCGTAAATAAGTGACAAGCTACAAGCTAATGATCAGTACCCAGCATCCTTAGCTAGGATGCATGTATACCGAGTTCATAAAATGCTTCCCATAACAGGATGTGAATCCGATATTCTCAAGATGTCCTGAAACTTCCTAACAATTTCAGGACAATGTCGGAATATGAAACCCGTGACGCAAATTGTCTAGTGGGAAGCAACATTTAGCCTAGTGTTTTTTTTTTTTAGCAATATAAAAAACACCCCAGAAAATGTAGAATAGCAATACAGTTCCTTCAGGAAGTATTCACACCACTTGATTTTATCCACTTTTGTGGATTTTGCAACATTTGCCCATTTTATTATTTTCAGAATTCTTCAAGCTCTGTCAAATTGATTGTTGATCATTGATAGAAAACCATTTTCAGGTCTTGCTATAGATTTTCAAGCAGATTTAAGTCAAAACTGTAACTTGGCCACTCAGGAACATTCACTATTTTCTTGGTAAGCAACTCCAGTGAAGATTTGGCCTTGTGTTTTAGGTTATTGTCCTGCAGACAGTTGAGGTGGTGTCTGATGGAAAGCAGACTGAACCAGATTTTCCTCTAGGATTTTGCCTGAGCTTAGATCCATTACGTTTTTTTTTTTATCCTGAAAAACTCCCCAGTCCTTAACGATTACAAGCATAATCATAACATGATGCAGCCACCACTACACTTGGAAATATGGAGAGTGGTACTCAGAAATGTATTGGATTTACCCCAAACATAACACTTTGTATTCAGGACAAAAAATGAATTGCTTATTAAAACATTTTTTGGGCAGTATTACTTTAGTGCATTGATGCAATAGGTGCCCTTCTTTGCGAGGTATTGGAACACATCCCTGGTCTTTGTGGTTGAATCTGTGTTTGAAATTCACTGCTCGACTGAGGGACCTTACAATTATTTGTATGTGTGGGGTACAAAGATCAGGTAGTCATTTAAAAAAATAATGATCAAAACTACAATTGCACACAGAGTGAGTCCATGCAAGTTATGAGACTTGTTAAACACATTTTTACTCCTGAACTTATTTAGGCTTATAGTATAGGGTAGCATAGTATAGGGTAGCATAGTATAGGGTAGCATAGTATAGGGTAGCATAGTATAGGGTAGCATAGTATAGGGTAGCATAGTATAGGGTAGCATAGTATAGGGTAGTATAGTATAGGGTAGCATAGTATAGGGTAGCATAGTATAGTATAGGGTAGCATAGCATAGGGTAGTATAGTATAGGGTAGTATAGTATAGGGTAGTATAGGGTGGTGTAGTATAGGGTAGTATAGTGTAGGGTAGTATAGAGCAGGGTAGGTTGATGTTATTGTCCAGAAGGCTAAGACTGTTGAACAGCAATAGTTGATTGAATCTGTAGAATATCGGGAGACTCTTGATTTGTCCGAGTGAAAAAGAGAGAGAGAGGAAAGAAAGAAAAAGAAGGCCATGTCTGGAAGGTTTGGCAGGAGGTTTTATTCCGTCATGAATGAACCCTTCTAGGGTTAGCAAGAATACAGGTGAAAGGTCATGGAGATGAGTTTTAAACAACAATGCAGCATGCAATGTCAGTGGTACACAATTTGGCTGCGATTGTAAATGTTTAAAGGATCATCAAATAGTGTAATAGTCTAGATCAGGCGTGTCAAACTAATCCCCCCCCCCCGCCCCCCACCCCCCCAGGCCGTATTCGGTCTTCAATGAGGTCATGAGGGGTACTGTACTGTAAAACGTCTTATAGTTAGTTCCTCAGCGTCAACATTTGGCGAAACATATAGTCCTCTATCTGTTGATTTTTGGACAGAGGACTATTTCTTCGATACTCCGTGACTTGTCTAGCTTTGATTTCTGTGACCTGTTAGAGAACGGTGTAAATGTAGGTCGGCTTTCATCACCACATCGTTTCTATTTGGTTTAAGTTCGTCCCCCCCTGTATGTTTGACACCCCAGGTCTAGATAATACTGTTCTGTTGATACGAAAGGAAAAACCTTAAAGAGGAAATATTGCAGCATGTAAAAACCAATGGGCCCTGCTCTGACCTAAAGCTCCCTCCAGTTCCCTGTCATTACCTGCTGCACCGCCACATCCAGCCACAATGGGGGAGGGGGGCGCCAGAGGGCAGCGTGACAGAACCCAAGCGGACTAGAACTAAAATTGGCTTTTCAAAACCAAATGTAATCGTCGTGATCTCACTGTGCGAGAAGGTCTGCACGTTTTCTAAATGAGAAACAGTAGCATAAGCAATAATTATCATAGTGCATGAAAGCAGCAGGTTATTTAAAACTATAATTTGCAGATAATTGCCTTTCTCTCTCCAGCTTTAGCTGAATGGGCCGAGCGAGGGCATAGTTTGTTTCTTTAACGTATGAATAAACTCAAGCTAATGACTGGGACTGATTTTGGAATTTGGACACGGCTGTTGTGGAAACTTGGCAGAGCACCTAAAGGTGTTTCCATCAGTCTCTAGATGTTTCATCTGTCTATCGGACATAATATGACCTAATTACAGGGTAAGTACAACCACGAAACTAGGTTCACCCTCTGAGGTGCGCAAGCAGACATCTCTGATGAAAATCCGATCCAGATCTCAACAGCTATTGTCTCGGCCAAAACACTCCTCTTTCAAGATGATATGATTATCGTTGTGTTGTGTTCACTGGGCCAAAAACTCAAGCATCATTATACTTGACGGGTTCATCACCAGTTACCAAATGTAACACAACCATCACTTTTCAATAACATGCAACCAAACAAGCGATCATGCTCAGCCAATGTCGTGTTGAATCACCCCCCCACCCCTCCCCCCCACAAAAACAACATCCAAAACAACTTCTCACATGGACGATCTCCACTGTCAACTTTCTTTGCGTGCTACAGTACAGTCCTTATTTAAATACAAACAATCTCCAAAGAGCAAGTCAAGTAGTTAAGTTAAAAATGTCAAGTGTGAAGTGTGCAGAAAAAGTGTAGAGACAAAAACAAGGAACCACACTATGAAGCTAAGGAGGGGGGGGCTTACAGGCTGCAGGCCTGTCTGGAACCATGTGGGCCTAGGACTCTTTCTCAATTCATCTTTCCTTGATTCCTTGCATCCTGTCTCCTTCTCAAAATAGAAATTGGAGAAGAAGAGGAGAGACCTTGGAGACCTTCTCCTCCAATGTGTTTGAGGAGAGAGGATGTAAGGAATCATCAAATTGAGATAGAGCTTACCTCAGTTTGGTTCAGGAGAGAAGAGCAGCACTGATAGGTGCTAGTGGACTCCAGTATGTATCTGTCTGTCTGTCAGAGAGTAGTACTCACTGTTTCTGCAGGAGGTTCTGCTGCTGCTGCCTGTATGATTCTACAGTGTGCTGAGGCAGAAACTGCATGAGTTCCAGAGACTCTTTGATTTTTACCAAAATCTCATAGATTTCACGGCCTTTAATCTATAGAGGGAGAGAGAGAGAGGAGTTGGTTAGCAGCTGGAACATACCACAAGATTAATATATTGTATACAATAGAGTGTATCAGGGTTGGTTTTGCCAATATGGACAGAGGACCTTTATTCTGAAGGTCAGACTCTAATTTTACCAAAACGCAAAAAGGAATACAGGACTTAACACACTCATGTTTTATTTCTTCATGTATCCAACAAGACTGTTCTATGATAATTGGTGTTGTAATTCTATTTCTATAGAATAGACTGTACTAACATCATCATGGGGTCAGTTAATTCCATGGGGAAAACCCAGGTAAAGGAACAGAGGACCATAGACAAAGATATATTATATTATCTATGATGTGGACAGACTGCATACTCACAGGCAGACAAAATACTTCCTCATCGGTGGATCTTCTCTTCTTGACGGAGGACATCTGGATTCCATGGGGGGCCTGGCGGAAGGCTGGAGAGGTGAAAGGGAGGACGGAGGGAGGGAGGGGGGAGAGGAGGACAGAGGAGGACAGAGGGGGGAGAGGAGGACCGAGGAGGACAGAGGAGGGAGGAGAGGAGGAGGACGGAGGGTACAGAGGGAGGAGAGGACGGAGGGTACAGAGGGAGGAGAGGACGGAGGGTACAGAGGGAGGAGAGGACGGAGGGAGGATAGGAGGAGGAGAGGACGGAGGGAACAGAGGAGGACAGGGGGAGGAGAGGAGGGAGCAGAGGAGGAGAGGAGGAGGACGGAGGGTACAGAGGAAGGAGGAGGACGGAGGGAACAGAGGAGGACGGAGGGATCAGAGGGAGGAGAGGAGGAGGACGGAGGAGAGGAGGAGGACGGAGGGTACAGAGGGAGGAGAGGAGGACAGAGGGAGGAGGACAGAGGAGGGAGGAGAGGAGGAGCACAGAGGAGAGGAGGACAGAGGGAGGAGAGGAGGACAGAGGAGGACAGAGGAGGGAGGAGAGGAGGAGGACGGAGGGTACAGAGGGAGGAGAGGACGGAGGGTACAGAGGGAGGAGAGGACAGAGGGAGGATAGGAGGAGGAGAGGAGGAGGACGGAGGGATTAGAGGAGGACAGGGGGAGCAGAGGAGGAGGACGGAGGGTACAGAGGAGGGAGGAGAGGAGAAGAGGAGGAGGACGGAGGGAACAGAGGAGGACGGAGGGAACAGAGGGAGGAGAGGAGGACAGAGGGAGGAGGACGGAGGGAACAGAGGAGGACGGAGGGAGGAGAGGAAGGAGGAGAGGAGGACAGAGGGAAGAGAGGAGGACAGAGGCCTGGTCAGTACATGTAGCTAACTGGGCGGGTTACACCAGTTGGACATAATATTGGTTAGAACTCTAAAACAGCAAGCAATATAACATGGAAAACAAGCACAGGGCAGGAGGATAGAGACTACAGCACAGGACAGGAGGAAAGAGACTACAACACAGGAGGAAAGAGACTACAGCACAGGGCAGGAGGAGAGAGACTAAAGCACAGGGCAGAATGAGAGAGACTACAACACAGGACAGGAGGAAAGAGACTACAACACAGGAGGAGAGAGACTACAACACTGGGCAGGAGGAGAGAGACTACAGCACAGGAGGAGAGAGACTACAGCACAGGAGGAGAGAGACTACAACACAGGGCAGGAGGAGAGAGACTACAACACAGGAAGAGAGAGACTACAGGAGGAGAGAGACTACAGCACAGAAGGAGAGAGACTACAACACAGGGCAGGAGGAGAGAGACTACAACACAGGGCAGGAGGAAAGAGACTACAACACAGGAGGAGAGAGACTACAGCACAGGGCAGGAGGACAGAGACTACAGCACAGGGCAGGAGGACAGAGACTACAGCACAGGAGGAGAGAGACTACAGCACAGGACAGGAGGAAAGAGACACAACACAGGAGGAGAGAGACTACAACACAGGAGGAGAGGGACTACAACACAGGGCAGGATGAGAGAGACTACAACACAGGGCAGGAGGAGAGAGACTACAGCACAGGACAGGAGGAGAGAGACTACAACACAGGGCAGGAGGAGAGAGACTACAGCACAGGAGGAGAGAGACTACAACACAGGAGGAAAGACTACAGCACAGGGCAGGAAGCAGGCAGTGGGTGTGTGAGCGAGAAACAGAGAGAGTATAGTATGATCACAGCCAGTCAGTCAGTCCTCCAGCAGAGAGAGTATAGTATGATCACAGCCAGTCCTCCAGCAGAGAGAGTATAGTATGATCACAGCCAGTCAGTCAGTCCTCCAGCAGAGAGAGTATAGTATGATCACAGCCAGTCAGTCAGTCCTCCAGCAGAGAGAGTATAGTATGATCACAGCCAGTCAGTCAGTCCTCCAGCAGAGAGAGTATAGTATGATCACAGCCAGTCAGTCAGTCCTCCAGCAGAGAGAGTATAGTATGATCACAGTCAGTCAGCCAGTCAGTCAGTCAGTCCTCCAGCAGAGAGAGTATAGTATGATCACAGCCAGCCAGTCAGTCCTCCAGCAGCTCCCAGCACTACTTACGGCGTTTCATACACTCACTGGTCTTTGTTCCATCAGTAACGTGCTGCTTGCGGATGCTGTCCTCGTCCGCCTTGCGGTCCCGGCCAGGACACGCGCAGATCCTGGCCTCGAAGCAGCGCCGACCCAGCACCTGACCTCTGCGACGTAGGAGAGACACAGTAACATTTATTTACCATCTATAGGGAGGGCTAAGATCCCAAATTAGAGCCAGAGCCATGTGGAAAACTATAGAATAAATGTATTTACACTGAGTGTACGAAACATTAGGAACACTGTCCTAATTAGTTCAATTCCAGGCTGTATCACAACCGGCCGTGATTGGGAGTCCCATAGGGCGGTGCACAATTTGTCCAGCGTTGTCCGGGTTTGGCCCGGGGTAGGTCATCATTGTAGGTAAGAATTTGTTCTTAAAACTGACTTCCCTGTTTAAATAAAGGTTAAATAAAGAAATAATATTGCCCTTTTGCCCTCAGAACAGCCTCCATTTGTCAGAGCATGGATTCCACATGGCTCCAGATCAGTCTATATTCTGTATGGCTCTGACCATTAGCCTGGCCCCAGATCAGTCTATATGGCTCTGACCATTAGCCTGGCCCCAGATCAGTCTATATGGCTCTGACCATTAGCCTGGCCCCAGATCAGTCTATATGGCTCTGACCATTAGCCTGGCCCCAGATCAGTCTATATGGCTCTGACCATTAGCCTGGCCCCATATCAGTCTATATTGCTCTGACCATTAGCCTGGCCCCAGATCAGTCTATATGGCTCTGATTTGTGCTGCATAGTCATCTGTTTGGCATGACGATGCCAATGGAAGTTGGCAGGACAACACAAACAGATCTGGGACACTGATGAGACGCACTGTTTTCTGTTGTCTTGAATGACTCTCCCCTTGAGGGGATATAAAGTTGTATTGGAATATAAAGTCGTATTGGAATGAATGTCTTACTCTCTGGTTTCCAGGGTGACGATGATGAGTATGGGGCGTCGGTTCATTCCTCCCACACAGCTGGAGTTGCACATGAAGTTATATAGGATGGTGGTGAACTCTGTGCCCACCTGGAAGAGGAGACATTAACACACAGAGAGGAGATATTAACTCACAGAGAGGAGATATTAACTCACAGAGAGGAGACAGAGGAGATATTAACTCACAGAGAGGAGATATTAACACACAGAGAGGAGATATTAACTCACAGAGAGGAGATATTAACTCACAGAGAGGAGATATTAACTCACAGAGAGGAGACAGAGAGGATATATTAACTCACAGAGAGGAGATATTAACTCACAGAGAGGAGACAGAGAGGATATATTAACTCACAGAGAGGAGATATTAACACACAGAGAGGAGATATTAACTCACAGAGAGGAGACAGAGGAGATATTAACTCACAGAGAGGAGATATTAACACACAGAGAGGAGATATTAACTCACAGAGAGGAGATATTAACTCACAGAGAGGAGACAGAGAGGATATATTAACTCACAGAGAGGAGATATTAACTCACAGAGAGGAGACAGAGAGGATATATTAACTCACAGAGAGGAGATATTAACTCACAGAGAGGAGACAGAGAGGATATATTAACTCACAGAGAGGAGATATTAACACACAGAGAGGAGATATTAACTCACAGAGAGGAGACATTAACACAGAGACAGGAGATATTAACAGACAGTGTTAGAGGGATGATTCCATTGATTTGTCAAATTATCTGCCAATATGCCAACATTGCATTCATCAATGCAGTCAGTCTCCAGCCAGACATTGGCTGACATCAGTTGATGATAGGACTTTTACAAGTTGTAAATGCAACAAGTAGTGATACCACAGCTTTCCACGAAAACTCAAATGTCGACATCTATGGTCTATTTACATGTATATTTTAGAGGATATATAAAATTGGTATAAAACCCATATAAACTGTATTCATAATTATATGACGACAATTATATTACACAATTTCTGATATATCACATGATCTACTTTTATTTTCCTGCATATTAAAAAAAAAAATCAGGATTATGCCTCTACTGCCATTCAATCCAATTAGACGGGTTTGGATTTCTCCCTGACCAATATGGCTCCCATTATCACATTCTGGAACCTTTGAGGGGTTTATGACATTGACCCCTCTGGTAATTTAATAGGATCTCTGTAGCTGTGGCCTGGTGGAAACGAGAGGGACTTTACCTGAGGTGGCTCGTATGGGACCAAGACACTCTGACGGCCCGTGATGGAGTCCTCCAGATACTGGGAGTGGTTGTTACCCTCCACTCGGATCAGGTGACTGTGAGGGGCTATCTGACCTACAAAAACAACACAAAATGCCATATGCTTATCAAACAGCCGAAACATGTTACATATCAAAGTAGATAAATAACTTATCAATGGTTTATCAATGGTAGTTTAGGCTAGTTAATAAGGTCATGGTTAAGGCTAGTTAATAAGGTCATAGTGTAGGAAGCATCTGAGAGGTAAAGGCTAGTTAATAAGGTCATGGTTAAGGCTAGTTAATAAGGTCATAGTGCAGGAAGCATCTGAGAGGTAAAGGCTAGTTAATATGGTCATGGTTAAGGCTAGTTAATAATGTCATGGTACAGGAAGCATCTGAGAGGGCTAAGAAATGTTTATATTTCTGTTCCCTGTTTATATTGATATAAGATAAATAGTTTTTCTGTAGTGCTTTAGGAGAGGACATACATCAACTAACTAACCATCACTGAAGTCAACAAGGAGAGAACAGTGTGTGACTTTTATTGTTCATTTAGGAGAGAGACGCATAACTAACTAACTAACTAACTAACTAACTAACTAACTAACTAACCATCACTGAAGTCAACAAGGAGAGAACAGTGTGTGACTTTTATTGTTCATTTAGGAGAGAGACGCATAACTAACTAACTAACTAACTAACTAACTAACCGTCGTTGAACTCGCGGCTGAGCTCGTGGTTGGGGCAGCGTTTGACCACCTCGGTGACGTGCTCTGCCTTCTTGTAAACGGGCATGGCCCTGATGACGGCGCCCTGCGGGGGGTTGGTCAGCACCTTGATCTGGATGGGACACGTCTTGGCGATCTGACAGTACAGCTTCTTCAGCTCTGTAGAGTACTGGAGAGACAGAGGACAGGTCAGTACTGGAGAGACAGAGGACAGGTCAGTACTGGAGAGACTGAGGACAGGTTAAAATACACAGGTCAGTATTGGAGAGAGACAGAGGGAGACAAGTTAAAATATAATACAATATACTAGAATTAATAACAGTGAGCTTATAAGCAAATATAATCAACACATTATAGATTATAGCCTTCAAAACAAATGTCAATAATACAAGTTAACATCTGTTGCCTGTTGCCTAGTAACCCTTCTGTTAACATGCTTAGCAGTGCCTTTAAAAACATCTGTTGCCTAGTAACCCTTCTGTTAACAGGCTTAGCAGTGCCTTTAAAAACATCTGTTGCCTAGTAACCCTTCTGTTAACAGGCTTAGCAGTGCCTTTAAAAACATCTGTTGCCTAGTAACCCTTCTGTTAACAGGCTTAGCAGTGCCTTTAAAAACATCTGTTGCCTAGTAACCCTTCTGTTAACAGGCTTAGCAGTGCCTTTAAAAACATCTGTTGCCTAGTAACCCTTCTGTTAACAGGCTTAGCAGTGCCTTTAAAAACATCTGTTGCCTCGTAACCCTTCTGTTTTTCCCTGGAGCACAGAGGGTTAAAGACAGGCTTGTGATTATGGTACACACACACACACACACACACTCTCACTCTCACTATCTCTCTCTCTCTCCATCATCATAGGGATTTGTGTTGAGGCCAGGGTGTATGTGGATAGATGATACACACCTAGTTAATGTCTCTTGGTATAGTGAGCTCCGGGGCAGGAGCCAGGCACTTCCAGAGGAGTGGTGCCGTAATTAACTGCCCTGCCTTCACTCTGGGCCTGGTTTTCACCTTTCATCTTCAAGATTAGGGGACATGACACAGTGTTTCCATTCCGGAGGTTACTTAACTAGCACTTAACTCAGTGACGCTGTGTTGTATTTGGTCGTACTGTATGATGCTGTCTTAACGATGAGGTCAGAGACAAAGATGGGGTTTGCAACACCTTGAACCTTACTTCCTGTCTGACACAGCATCTGACTAAAGTTGATGCATCGACCACAGGAATGGAAGCGTCCTGACAGGAAGTGCTGCGCCACTAACAGCCACTCAGAAGTTGAATCCTGGGTTGGGCGGTATCAGGATGTTCATACCGTTTCTGTACCATACCGAATCCACACACAAGGGGCAATATTTAAAGTATGATTTATATTGTTTTAAGCAACAACAACAACAAAAAACTATTTTGGCAACAGGGATCTCAAACCAGGAAGTGGATTGAATGTCTCGACTGTAACCATGAAGCTTGACAGCAAACATTTGCCAGCAAACATAGCAAACATTATATTTGAGTTATTTACCAGAGGCTCTTATCTTATCCAGAGCGACTTACAATAGTGAGTGCATATCTTTTCGTACTGGGTCCCCCCTGTGGGAATCCCACCCACAACCATGGCGTCGCAAGCGTCATGCTCTACCAACTGAGCAACACAGGACCTTCCAAATGCATGCCTGGAGCAACCCGAGTTGAATATCATTTATTAGATTTCTTATAGTTATACTTCAATTATACACGGAACAAAAATATAAACGCAACATGTAAAGTGTTGGTCCCGTGTTTCATGATCTGAAATAAGAGATCCCAAGACAATTTCCATACGCACAAAAAGTTTATTTCTCTCAAATGTTGTGCACAAATTTGTTTATGTCCCTGTTAGTGAGCATTTCTCCTTTGCCAAGATAATCCCTACTACACCTGACAGGTGTGGCATATCAAGAAGCTGTTTATTACACAGGTGCACCTTGTGCTGGGGACTATAAATGGCCACTCTAAATTGTGCCGTTTTGTCACACAACACAATGCCACAGATGTCTCAAGTTTTGAGGGAGCGTGCAATTGACATGCTGACTGCCGGAATGTCCACCAGAGATGTTGTCAGAGAATGTAATGTTAATTTCTCTACCATAAGCCGCATCCAACATCCTTTTACAGAATTTGACAGTATGTCCAACTGGCCTCAAAAACGCAGACTATGTGTATAGTGGTTGCTGATGTCAACGTTGTGAACAGAGAGCCCCATGGTGGTGGTGGGGTTATGGTATGGGCAGGCATAAGCTACGGCCAATGAACACAATTGCATTTTATCAATGGCAATATGAATGCACAGAGATACTGTGACGAGATCCTGAGGTTCATGTCGTGCCATTCATCCTCCTCCATCACCTCACGTTTCAGCATGGTCATTTATTTATTTATTTTATTTATTTATCTGTTATTTTACCAGGTAAGTTGACTGAGAACACGTTCTCATTTGCAGGAACGACCTGGGGAATAGTTACAGGGGAGAGGAAGGGGATGAATGAGCCAATTGTAAACTGGGGATTATTAGGTGACCGTGATGGTTTGAAGACCAGACTGGGAATTTAGCCAGGACACTGGGGTTAACATCCCTACTTTTACAATAAGTGCCATAGGATCTTTAATGACCTCAGAGAGTCAGGACACCCGTTTAACGTCCCATCCGAAAGACGGCACCCTACACAGGGCAGTGTCCCCAATCACTGCCCTGGGGCATTGGGATATTTTTTAGACCAGAGGAAAGAGTGCCTCCTACTGGCCCTCCAACACCACTTCCAGCAGCATCTGATCTCCCATCCAGGAACTAACCAGGACCAACCCTGCATATCTTCAGAAGCAAGCCAGCAGTGGTATGCAGGGTGGTATGCTGCTGGTATAATGCACAGCTCCATGTCACAAGGATCTGTACTTAATTCCTGGAAGATGAAAATGTCCCAGTTCTTCCATGGCCTGAATACTCACCAGCCATGTCACCCATTGAGCATGTTTGGGATGCTCTGGATTGACGTGTATGACAGCGTGTTCCAGTTCCTGCCAATATCCAGCAACTTCACACAGCCATTGAAGAGGAGTGGGACAACATTCAACAGGCCACAATAGACAGCCTGATGAAGGAGATGTGTTGCACACCCCTACTCATTTTTTAAGGTATCGGTGACCAACAGATGCATATCTGTATTCCCAGTCATGAGAAATCCATAGATTAGGGCCTAATGCATTTATTTAAAATATACTGATTTCCTCATATGAACTGTAACTCAGTCAAATCTTTGAAATTGTTAGATGTTGAGTTCACATTTTTGTTCAGTATAGTTATAAGCAGTGTATTTGGAAATACCCCGGTATAAACAGGAAATTGGCCAAACCTAGTTGAGTGATTCACAAAGTCCTACCTATCTACTGTACAGAAAGTGACACTCAGAGGAAGTTGCTCACCTTCAGGCATTTCAAACAAAATCGTACAGTCATAAATAATGCATGTGCTTTCTGCCTGACTGGCACTTTAAGAAAGAGAAAGGAGAAAGAACTCAGAAAGAAAATACAAAATTGCTTCTTCCAGCCATGACCATGCTGACTAAACAAACGTTTCAGATCTGTACCACTACTACTACTACTAATACTGCTACTACTAATACTACAACTACTAATACTACCACAACTACTAATACTACCACAACTACTAGTACTACTGCTGCTACTACTAATACTACAGCTACTAATACTACCACAACTACTAATACTACAACTACTAATACTACCACAACTACTAGTACTACTGCTGCTACTACTAATACTACAACTACTAATACTACCACAACTACTAATACTACCACAACTACTAGTACTACTGCTGCTACTACTAATACTGCAACTACTAATACTACCACAACTACTAATACTACAACTACTAATACTACCACAACTACTAACACTACCACTAATGCTACTACTAATACTACAACTACTAATACTACAACTACTAATACTACCACAACTACTAATACTACTACTACTGCTACTACTAATACTACCACAACTACTAACACTACTACTACTGCTACTACTACTACTGCTACTACTAATACTACAACTACTAATACTACTACTAATACTACTACTAATACTACTACTACTACTACAACTACTAATACTACTACTAATACTACTACTAATACTACTACCACTACTACTACTACTACTACTATGACTACTACTACTACTACTGCTACTACTAATACTACTACTGCTACTACTAATACTACAACTACTAATACTACTACTAATACTACTACTAATACTACTACTGCTACTACTAATACTACTACTACTACTGCTACTACTAATACTACTACTGATACTACTAATACTACAACTACTAATACTACTACTAGTACTACTACTAATACTACTACTAATACTACTACTGCTACTACTAATACTACAACTACTAATACTACTACTAATACTACTACTGCTACTACTAATACTACTACTACTACTGCTACTACTAATACTACTACTGCTACTACTAATACTACAACTACTAATACTACTACTAATACTACTACTAATACTACTACTGCTACTACTAATACTACAACTACTAATACTACTACTAATACTACTACTAATACTACAACTACTAATACTACTACTAATACTACCACTACTACTACTACATTTCCAAAACCGTTTGGTCAAAAGTAGTGCACTATATTGGGAATAGGGCTCCATTTGGGACAGACATTGTGTAATCCCTCCAGTGAAGGAGACATGGAAAAACACAAGAGAAGGAAAAAGTGTCCTGCCAGGTTGGCATTTGAAATGGAACAATTATTGTGTGAAGATTGTGAAAACATCCCCGGGGCAGTGTTTGTGTTCTAAAAACGATTCTACAGTAAATTCCATCTCTGTTAAGCTGTGTTGCAGTGAAAGGAGCCCATCCCAGCATCTGTCTAGGATGACTTTTAATATTCTTACACAAGCAGGCTGTACTTGGCAAGGATACGTCTCATCTCCTCTCTTCTCCAGGATGATCCCTCTAGCTAGCAAACCAAACTAACCTCATTGTGAAGCAGTCCTCTACAACAGGATGAATAGACTTCTGTAGGGCTAGATGTGTCAGACCAAGTACACTACTCTGCCACTGCACTAAGACAACAGTATATATATATATAACCACTGCTATAAGACAAGAGTATATATATATAACCACTGCTCTTATAAAAGGGTAATTACTCTGGAGTTGCACTGAGAAAGCAGTCAGTAAGGGAGAAGGGGTCCTTGATATTCCTAACCAGTCAGTAAGGGAGGAGGGGTCCTTGATATTCCTAACCAGTCAGTAAGGGAGGAGGGGTCCTTGATATTACCAACCAGTCAGTAAGGGAGGAGGGGTTCTTGATATTACCAACCAGTCAGTAAGGGAGGAGGGGTCCTTGATATTACCAACCAGTCAGTAAGGGAGGAGGGGTTCTTGATATTACCAACCAGTCAGTAAGGGAGGAGGGGTCCTTGATATTACCAACCAGTCGGTAAGGGAGGAGGGGTCCTTGATATTACTAACCAGTCAGAAAGGGAGGAGGGGTCCTTGATATTACCAACCAGTCAGTAAGGGAGGAGGGGTCCTTGATATTACCAACCAAGGGAGGAGGGGTCCTTGATATTACCAACCAGTCAGTAAGGGAGGAGGGGGCCTTGATATTACCAACCAGTCAGTAAGGAGGGGTCCTTGATATTTTAAAAAACCTTGCAGATTGATAGTGGCCGACTGTTTCCCCCATGTGAATGTATGATAGATAGCAAGAAAATAAATGTCCCTTTTTCAGGACCCTGTCTTTCAAAGATAATTCATAAAAATCCAAATAACTTCACAGATCTTCATTGTAAAGGGTTTAAACACTGTTTCACATGCTTGTTCAATGAACCATAAACAATTAATGAACATACACCTGTGGAACAGTCGTTAAGACACAAACAGCTTACAGACGGTAGGCAATTAAGGTCACAGTTATGAAAACTTAAGACAATAAAGAGGCCCTTCTACTGACTCTGAAAAACACCAAAAGAAAGATACCCAGGATCCCTGCTCATCTGCTTGAACGTGCCTTAGGCATTCTGTAAGGAGGCATGAGGAATGCAAATGTGGCCAGGGCAATAAATTGCAATGTCCGTACTGTGAGACGCCTAAGACAGCGCTACAGGGAGACGGGATGGACAGCTGATCATACTCGCAGTGGCAGGCCACGTGTAACAACACCTGCACAGGATCGGTACATCTGAACATCACACCTGCGGGACCGGTACAGGATGGCAACAACAACTGCCCGAGTTACACCAGGAGCACACAATCCCTCCATCAGTGCTCAGACTCTCCACAATAGGCTGAGAGAGGCTGGACTGAGGTCTTGTAGGCCTGTTGTAAGGCAGGTCCTCACCAGACATCACCGACAACAACCTCGCCTATGGATGCAAACCCACCGTCGGAGTACCAGACAGGACTGGCAAATACTGCTCTTCACTGATGAGTCGCGGTTTTGTCTCACCCGGGGTGATGGTCGGATTCCTCGTCGAAGGAATGAGCGTTACACCGAGGCCTGTACTCTGGAGCGGGATCGTTTTGGAGGTGGAGGGTCCGTCATGGTCTGGGGCGGTTTGTCACAGCATCATCAGACTGAGCTTGTTGTCATTGCAGGAAATCTCAACTCTGTGCGTTACAGGGAAGACATCCTCCTCCCTCATATGGTACCTTTCCTGCAGGCTCATCCTGACATGACCCCCCCCAGCATGACAATGCCACCAGCTTGTACAGCTCGTGCCATACTGCTCGTTCTGTGCGTGATTTCCTGCTAGACAAGAATGTCAGTGTTCTGCCATGGCCAGCGAAGAGCCCGGATCTCAATCCCATTGAGCACGTCTGGGACCTGCTGGATCGGAGGGTGAGGGCTAGGGCCATTCCCCCCCACAAATGTCCGGGAACTTGCAGGTGCCTTGGTGGAAGAGTGGGGTAACATCTCACAGTAAGAACTGGCAAATCTGGTGCAGTCCATGCACTGCAGTACTTAATGCAGCTGGTGGCCACACCAGATACTGACTGTTACATTTGATTTTAATGCAGCTGGTGGCCACACCAGATACTGACTGTTACTTTTGATTTTGAACCCCCCCCCCCCCCCCCTTTTGTTCAGGGACACATTATTCCATTTATGTTAGTCACATGTCTGTGGAACTTGTTAAAGTTTAATGTCTCAGTTGTCGAATCTTGATATGTTCATACAAATATTTACACATGAAAATAAATGAAAATCAACGCAGTTGACAGTGAGAGGACGTTTTCTTATTTTGTTGAGTTTATATTGACGAGGAGAGATTCCGTTGCCTGGGGAAACATGTATGTAGATATGACGATGGAAGTGGTCTAGAAGACTCTGATAAATAAGACCTGATCACCCTGTACACCCCTCCCTGTCTGTCACATAGATACGAGAGAGAGGGGTGGGGGGGAGAGGAGAGGAGAGAGAGAGAGAGAGAGAGAGAGGAGAGAGAGAGAGAGGAGAGAGAGAGAGAGAGAGAAAGGGGGGAGAGAAGAGGAGAGAGCGAGAGAGAGAGGAGAGAAGAGGAGAGAGAGAGAGGAGAGAGAGAGAAGAGAGCGAGAGAGAGAGAGAGAGAGAGAGAAGAGAGCGAGAGAGAAAGGAGAGGAGAGAGAGAGAGAGAGAGAGAGAGAGAGAGAGAGAGAGAGAGAGAGAGAGAGAGAGAGAGAGAGAGAGAGAGAGAGAGAGAGA
This sequence comes from Oncorhynchus clarkii lewisi, assembly GCF_045791955.1. Classification (NCBI taxonomy): domain Eukaryota; kingdom Metazoa; phylum Chordata; class Actinopteri; order Salmoniformes; family Salmonidae; genus Oncorhynchus; species Oncorhynchus clarkii. The sequence continues at coordinate 95,808,503 of NC_092151.1, read as the reverse complement.
GAGAGAGAGAGAGAGAGAGAGAGAGAGAGAGAGAGAGAGAGAGAGAGAGAGAGAGAGAGAAGAGAGAGAGAGAGAGAGAGAGAGAGAGAGAGAGAGAGAGAGATCGATGGCCGTAAAGGGAAGATTCAGTGCTTGTGAATAATTGACCATTTGTTTTGCTAAGGGCAACCCGAGATATGAAACATAAAGTATTCTCAGTATCTGCCACGTTCAAGGCAGAAGATGATGGTTGTTTTAAGACTGCTGACATTGCATACTGTAGAGACACACACACACACACACACAGCCAGACAGATGAAGATAAACCATCCCAGCCCTCAAGCCACAAACTTTGAGCATGCAACTATGTTTGCTCAGGAGCTGCTGCTGAAAGGTTAAAACACACACACACACACACACACACACACACACACACACACACACACACACACACACACACACACACACACACACACACACACACACACACACACACACACACACACACACACACACGCAGCAGTTGACTGATGTGCTCAAGTGGCTCTCCTCCTCTCTTCTCGTCTCCCAGGCAGGGTGCGGCCCTCTCTCATGTGTTACTATGTAATTATGAGCCATTCACTGGTCACAATGTAAATTACACACAGCGAAAACACTACTTAATCACAATGCCTATGTCCAAAATGACACCCTATTCCCTACATAGCACACTTCTTTAGATCAGGGCACATGTGACCAGACAGTCATTTACACATAACACTTAACTACGCCTTAAAGTATGTCAGCAGAGTCATAGCTCTGTAGTAGGGTAGCAGAGTTATACCTTTATAGTAGGTCAGCAGAGTCATAGTTATATAATAGGTTAGCAGGTAGCAGAGTCAAAGTTATATAGTAGGGTAGAAGAGTCATAGCTCTATAGTAGGGTAGCAGAGTTATACCTTTACAGTAGGTTAGCAGAGTCATAGCTCTGTAGTAGGGTAGCAGAGTTATACCTCTGTAGTAGGGTAGAAGAGTCATACCTCTATAGTAGGTTAGCAGGTAGCAGAGTCATACCTCTATAGTAGGGTAGCAGAGTTATACCTCTATAGTAGGGTAGCAGAGTCATAGTTATATAGTAGGGTAGCAGAGTCATACCTCTATAGTAGGGTAGCAGAGTCATAGTTATATAGTAGGGTAGCAGAGTCATACCTCTATAGTAGGGTAGCAGAGTCATAGCTATATAGTAGGGTAGCAGAGTCATACCTCTATAGTAGGGTAGCAGAGTTATACCTCTATAGTAGGGTAGCAGAGTCATACCTCTATAGTAGGGTAGCAGAGTCATACCTCTATAGTAGGTTAGCAGAGTCATACCTCTATAGTAGTGTAGCAGAGTCATACCTCTATAGTAGGGTAGCAGAGTTATACCTCTATAGTAGGGTAGCAGAGTCATACCTCTATAGTAGGTTAGCAGAGTCTTACCTCTATAGTAGGGTAGCAGAGTCATACCTCTATAGTAGGGTATCAGTCATACCTCTATAGTAGGGTAGCAGAGTCATACCTCTATAGTAGGTTAGCAGAGTCATAGCTCTATAGTAGGGTAGCAGAGTCATACCTCTATAGTAGGGTATCAGTCATACCTCTATAGTAGGGTAGCAGAGTCATAGCTCTATAGTAGGTTAGCAGGTAGCAGAATCATAGTTATATAGTAGGGTAATAGAGTCATACCTCTATAGTAGGGTAATAGAGTCATACCTCTATAGTAGGGTAGTAGAATCATAGTAATATAGTAGGGTAGCAGAGTCATACCTCTATAGTAGGGTAGCAGAGTCATAGCTCTATAGTAGGTTAGCAGGTAGCAGAATCATAGTTATATAGTAGGGTAATAGAGTCATACCTCTATAGTAGGGTAGTAGAGTCATGCCTCTATAGTAGGGTAGTAGAGTCATAGTTATATAGTAGGGTAGCAGAGTCATACCTCTATAGTAGGGTAGAAGAGTCATACCTCTATATTAGGGTAGCAGAGTCATACCTCTATAGTAGGGTAGCAGGTAACAGAGTCATACCTCTATAGTAGGGTAGCAGAGTCATACCTCTATAGTAGGGTAGCAGAGTCATACCTCTATAGTAGGGTAGCAGAGTCATACCTCTATAGTAGGGTAGCAGGTAACAGAGCCATAGTAATATAGTAGGGTAGAAGGTAGCGAAGTCATACCTCTATAGTAGGGTAGAAGAGTCATACCTCTATAGTAGGGTAGCAGAGTCATACCTCTATAGTAGGGTAGAAGAGTCATACCTCTATAGTAGGGTAGCAGAGTCATACCTCTATAGTAGGGTAGCAGAGTCATACCTCTATAGTAGGGTAGCAGGTAACAGAGTCATACCTCTATAGTATTTTAGCAGAGTCATACCTCTATAGTAGGGTAGCAGAGTCATACCTCTATAGTAGGTTAGCAGAGTCAAGTCTCTTAGGTCACTCGTTTTGCCCATTCTAACATTCAGTTTAACAGTAACTAAATGCCTTGATGCCTGTCTCCCTGATTTATATAGCAAGCCACGCCCATGTTACACTTTCGTGAACGGGGGTGGTGTATCTAATAAACTGGCCTGTGAGTAAACGCCTCTCTCAACCCAGAGATACTACTTCAACACACAAACAGACTTTCCTCCTCTCAGCAAAGTTGCCCAGGTACAGGTTGAGACAGGCCCACAGGCATAGCGTTCCTTCCCCAGCCCCGGTGGCTGCGGGCGCATGCCAAATCAAGTCCTGACAGAGCTGGGCCTTAAACAAGCAGGGCTTGGCGCCTCCAGTCTTGTCCTCTTCATACCTGACATGTAGCATCACGTCTTCAGCAGCCTCTCACTAACCTGCTCAATTGTACAGAAATTAAAAGTCTATTATTTGTTGAAAAACACCTGGTTCTCTCTGGAGAGGAGTTGAAAAACCCCTGGTTCTCTCAGGAGAGGAGATGAAAAAAACCCTGGTTCTCCCTGGAGAGGAGATGGAAAAAACCCTGGTTTTCTCAGGAGAGGAGATGGAAAAAACCCTGGTTCTCTCTTGTTGAAGAAGAAGAAATGTCAGGAAAGCAGGGATAGAAAAGTGAGAGCGGAGACAAATATCCTCATTAGCGATTTATTTTGGCGTGTTGCAAAGAGAATGTAGGAAGGCAGCTGTTACTTTTTATTTATTTATTTGATTTATTTCACCTTTATTTAACCAGGTAGGCTAGTTGAGAACACCTTTATTTAACCAGGTAGGCTAGTTGAGATCACCTTTATTTAACCAGGTAGGCTAGTTGAGAACACCTTTATTTAACCAGGTAGGCCAGTTGAGAACACCTTTATTTAACCAGGTAGGCCAGTTGAGAACACCTTTATTTAACCAGGTAGGCCAGTTGAGAACACCTTTATTTAACCAGGTAGGCCAGTTGAGAACACCTTTATTTAACCAGGTAGGCCAGTTGAGAACACCTTTATTTAACCAGGTAGGCCAGTTGAGAACACCTTTATTTAACCAGGTAGGCTAGTTGAGAACACCTTTATTTAACCAGGTAGGCCAGTTGAGAACACCTTTATTTAACCAGGTAGGCCAGTTGAGAACACCTTTATTTAACCAGGTAGGCCAGTTGAGATCACCTTTATTTAACCAGGTAGGCCAGTTGAGAACACCTTTATTTAACCAGGTAGGCTAGTTGAGAACACCTTTATTTAACCAGGTAGGCCAGTTGAGAACACCTTTATTTAACCAGGTAGGCCAGTTGAGAACACCTTTATTTAACCAGGTAGGCCAGTTGAGAACACCTTTATTTAACCAGGTAGGCTAGTTGAGAACACCTTTATTTAACCAGGTAGGCCAGTTGAGAACACCTTTATTTAACCAGGTAGGCCAGTTGAGAACACCTTTATTTAACCAGGTAGGCCAGTTGAGATCACCTTTATTTAACCAGGTAGGCCAGTTGAGAACACCTTTATTTAACCAGGTAGGCTAGTTGAGAACACCTTTATTTAACCAGGTAGGCCAGTTGAGATCACCTTTATTTAACCAGGTAGGCCAGTTGAGAACACCTTTATTTAACCAGGTAGGCCAGTTGAGATCACCTTTATTTAACCAGGTAGGCCAGTTGAGAACACCTTTATTTAACCAGGTAGGCTAGTTGAGAACACCTTTATTTAACCAGGTAGGCCAGTTGAGAACACCTTTATTTAACCAGGTAGGCCAGTTGAGAACACCTTTATTTAACCAGGTAGGCCAGTTGAGAACACCTTTATTTAACCAGGTAGGCTAGTTGAGAACACCTTTATTTAACCAGGTAGGCCAGTTGAGAACACCTTTATTTAACCAGGTAGGCCAGTTGAGAACACCTTTATTTAACCAGGTAGGCCAGTTGAGATCACCTTTATTTAACCAGGTAGGCCAGTTGAGAACACCTTTATTTAACCAGGTAGGCTAGTTGAGAACACCTTTATTTAACCAGGTAGGCCAGTTGAGAACAAGTTCTCATTTACAATTGCGACCTGGCCAAGATAAAGCAAAGCAGTGCAACAAAAACAACACAGATTTACACATAAACAAACATACAGTCAATAACACAATAGAAAAATCTATATACAGTGTGTGCAAATGGAGTAAGATTAGGGAGGTAAAGGCAATAAATAGACCATAGTGGCGAAATAATTACAATTGAGCAATTAAACACTGGAGTGATAGATGTGCAGAAGAGGAATGTGCAAATAGAGTGCATCAGTGTAGCAAAGCCTATATGATGATTGTACAGACATATGATACTGCAGTCATCGGACGGAGTCCCAGACGCGCGCGTGTGTGTGCGTGTGCGTGTGCGTGTGAGAGAGAGAGAGAGAGAGAGAGAGGTATATCAACATTTCTGGGGCTTTGATGTGTTGTGAGCTGTGCAAACCAAGTCATGTTTATGTAGTGACAGAGTAATGAGCTCCTATTGAAGTAGTTTGATATTCTTCTTTCTCCTCATTTATCTCCTAACGCCACTACTGATCCATTATAGCCTGGGTAATGTCCTAATGCCACTACTGTTCCATTATAGCCTGGGTAATGTCCTAATGCCACTACTGTTCCATTATAGCCTGGGTAATGTCCTAATGCCACTATTATAGCCTGGGTAATGTCCTAATGCAACTACTATTCCATTATAGCCTGGGTAATGTCCTAATGCCACTATTATAGCCTGGGTAATGTCCTAATGCAACTACTATTCCATTATAGCCTGGGTAATGTCCTAATGCCACTATTATAGCCTGGGTAATGTCCTAATGCAACTACTATTCCATTATAGCCTGGGTAATGTCCTAATGCCACTATTATAGCCTGGGTAATGTCCTAATGCAACTACTATTCCATTAAAGCCTGGGTAATGTCCTAATGCCACTATTATAGCCTGGGTAATGTCCTAATGCAACTACTATTCCATTATAGCCTGGGTAATGTCCTAATGCCACTATTATAGCCTGGCTAATGTCCTAATGCAACTACTATTCCATTATAGCCTGGGTAATGTCCTAATGCAACTACTATTCCATTATAGCCTGGGTAATGACCTAATGCCACTATTATAGCCTGGGTAATGTCCTAATGCAACTACTATTCCATTATAGCCTGGGTAATGTCCTAATGCCACTATTATAGCCTGGGTAATGTCCTAATGCAACTACTATTCCATTATAGCCTGGGTAATGTCCTAATGCCACTATTATAGCCTGGGTAATGTCCTAATGCAACCACTATTCCATTATAGCCTGAGTAATGTCCTAATGCAACTACTATTCCATTATAGCCTGGGTAATGTCCTAATGCCACTATTATAGCCTGGGTAATGTCCTAATGCAATTACTATTCCATTATAGCCTTGGTAATGCCCTAATGCCACTATTATAGCCTGGGTAATGTCCTAATGCAACTACTATTCCATTATAGCCTGGGTAATGTCCTAATGCAACTACTATTCCATTATAGCCTGGGTAATGTCCTAATGCCACTATTATAGCCTGGGTAATGTCCTAATGCAACTACTATTCCATTATAGCCTGAGTAATGTCCTAATGCCACTATTATAGCCTGGGTAATGTCCTAATGCAACTACTATTCCATTATAGCCTGGGTAATGTCCTAATGCCACTATTATAGCCTGGGCCACTATTATAGCCTCCTAATGCCTCTCCATTATAGCCTGGGTAATGTCTTAATGCCACTATTATAGCCTGGGTAATGTCCTAATGCAACTACTATTCCATTATAGCCTGGGTAAATCTCCTGATGCAACTACTATTCCATTATAGCCTGGGTAATGTCCTAATGCAACTACTATTCCATTATAGCCTGGGTAATGTCCTAATGCAACTACTATTCCATTATAGCCTGGGTAATGTCCTAATGCCACTACTATTCCATTATAGCCTGGGTAATGTCCTAATGCAACTACTATTCCATTATAGCCTGGGTAATGTCCTAATGCAACTACTATTCCATTATAGCCTGGGTAATGTCCTAATGCCACTATTATAGCCTGGGTAATGTCCTAATGCAACTACTATTCCATTATAGCCTGGGTAATGTCCTAATGCCACTATTATAGCCTGGGTAATGTCCTAATGCAACTACTATTCCATTATAGCCTGGGTAATGTCCTAATGCCACTATTATAGCCTGGGTAATGTCCTAATGCAACTACTATTCCATTATAGCCTGGGTAATGTCCTAATGCAACTACTATTCCATTATAGCCTGGGTAATGTCCTAATGCCACTATTATAGCCTGGGTAATGTCCTAATGCAACTACTATTCCATTATAGCCTGGGTAATGTCCTAATGCCACTATTATAGCCTGGGTAATGTCCTAATGCAACTACTATTCCATTATAGCCTGGGTAATGTCCTAATGCCACTATTATAGCCTGGGTAATGTCCTAATGCAACTACTATTCCATTATAGTCTGAGTAATGTCCTAATGCAACTACTATTCCATTATAGCCTGGGTAATGTCCTAATGCCACTATTATAGCCTGGGTAATGTCCTAATGCAATTACTATTCCATTATAGCCTGGGTAATGTCCTAATGCCACTATTATAGCCTGGGTAATGTCCTAATGCAACTACTATTCCATTATAGCCTGGGTAATGTCCTAATGCCACTATTATAGCCTGGGTAATCTCCTAATGCCTCTATTATAGCCTGGGTAATGTCTTAATGCCACTATTATAGCCTGGGTAATGTCCTAATGCAACTACTATTCCATTATAGCCTGGGTAATCTCCTGATGCAACTACTATTCCATTATAGCCTGGGTAATGTCCTAATGCAACTACTATTCCATTATAGCCTGGGTAATGTCCTAATGCAACTACTATTCCATTATAGCCTGGGTAATGTCCTAATGCCACTACTATTCCATTATAGCCTGGGTAATGTCCTAATGCAACTACTATTCCATTATAGCCTGGGTAATGTCCTAATGCAACTACTATTCCATTATAGCCTGGGTAATGTCCTAATGCCACTATTATAGCCTGGGTAATGTCCTAATGCAACTACTATTCCATTATAGCCTGGGTAATGTCCTAATGCCACTATTATAGCCTGGGTAATGTCCTAATGCAACTACTATTCCATTATAGCCTGGGTAATGTCCTAATGCCACTATTATAGCCTGGGTAATGTCCTAATGCAACTACTATTCCATTATAGCCTGGGTAATGTCCTAATGCCACTATTATAGCCTGGGTAATGTCCTAATGCCACTATTATAGCCTGGGTAATGTCCTAATGCCACTACTATTCCATTATAGCCTGGGTAATGTCCTAATGTTCAGGGAAGAAAACACATTTAATAAAAACAAGAACCGGTTTGGAAACGGGGCTTTTCCAGGCCTCAACATTATTGAGAGATCTGGAATCTTTCTCTTTTCCTATTCCTCATATATATGTTTTATTTTCCCTCTCCCTGATCTTTATTCCCAGCGGTTTGTTTTAGGGTTTGTGTCCATGTTCGTTTAGGGGGGGGCGAGTCTTGACAGGCTCGTTGACACAAACACGTCTCTAAGGCGTGGGACGGGCCTGGCCCCGCAGATATTCCCAGGGCAGGTTGTGTCTTGCCTAACACTGTTCTTCTCTGAGAGGTTCATCCTCCTTCCTGTACAAACTATTATATTATTGCTGTGGTGCAATGCGAGACACGGCGACCGTCAAGAGATGCACAGAGTATTTACACGAGTATTACCTTCTCTAGGTCCTCAATCAGTAATCCTCCCCCAGCTCTATAGAGACTAGGTCCTCAATCCATTACAGTAATCCTCCCCCAGCTCTATAGAGACTAGGTCCTCAATCAGTAACCCACCCCCAGCTCTATAGAGACTAGGTCCTCAATCAGTAACCCACCCCCAGCTCTATAGAGACTAGGTCCTCAATCAGTAATCCTATCCGAGCTCTATAGAGACTAGGTCCTCAATCAGTAATCCTCCCCCAGCTCTATAGAGACTAGGTCCTCAATCAGTAATCCTCCCCCAGCTCTATAGAGACTAGGTCCTCAATCAGTAATCCTCCCCCAGCTCTATAGAGACTAGGTCCTCAATTCATTACAGTAATCCTCCCCCAGCTCTATAGAGACTAGGTCCTCAATCAGTAACCCACCCCCAGCTCTATAGAGACTAGGTCCTCAATCAGTAATCCTCCCCCAGCTCTATAGAGACTAGGTCCTCAATCAGTAATCCTCCCCCAGCTCTATAGAGACTAGGTCCTCAATCAGTAATCCTCCCCCAGCTCTATAGAGACTAGGTCCTCAATCAGTAATCCTCCCCCAGCTCTATAGAGACTAGGTCCTCAATCAGTAATCCTCCCCCAGCTCTATAAAGACTAGGTCCTCAATTCATTACAGTAATCCTCCCCCAGCTCTATAGAGACTAGGTCCTCAATCAGTAATCCTCCCCCAGCTCTATAGAGACTAGGTCCTCAATCCATTACAGTAATCCTCCCCCAGCTCTATAGAGACTAGGTCCTCAATCAGTAATCCTCCCCCAGCTCTATAGAGACTAGGTCCTCAATCAGTAATCCTCCCCCAGCTCTATAGAGACTAGGTCCTCAATCAGTAATCCTCCCCCAGCTCTATAGAGACTAGGTCCTCAATCAGTAATCCTCCCCCAGCTCTATAGAGACTAGGTCCTCAATCAGTAATCCTCCCCCAGCTCTATAGAGACTAGGTCCTCAATCAGTAATCCTCCCCCAGCTCTATAGAGACTAGGTCCTCAATCCATTACAGTAATCCTCCCCCAGCTCTATACAGACTAGGGATGGGCTTTTTAAATAATTGTATAAATTATATATCCAGATCAACAAAACTACTGAAGTCCAGAGAGGACACACAAATTACTAAATATAATATAATATATAATATAATAATATAATATCCCTGATGTCGAGATCATGACTTTTGATTTTTCTCATGATCACTACATAACCAAAGTTGTTTTGTCGAGATAATGAGATAATCAAAAGTACTACGCATCATGAGCCATTCATTTGTTCAAATGCACTATGAGCACCTCATCGAGGAGCCCTGTGGCTGCGTTGATCGCAATGTGGGGCATTTAAGCCCTAAACGATGCCTGACAGGCAAAACTATCTCCCAGGCTGTGTGCCTCCCCTAAGACCAGAGCCAATCGCATGCGAGGACCAACGCAGCTAACTTGGCTAGTCTTGTGAGCTAGCTAGCTAGGTAGTCTTGTTAGCAAGCTAGCGTGTTCTCTATACTGGTTGTTAGCTTGAATAACTGATATGTGTATAATTATAAGGGACACTTCCTGTTTTGTGAATAATATTTTAATTTTACAGTGGGTAAGCTCAATTCCTGACAGGATGATCAGGTTAAATTTCATCCTCAGAGGCTGAGAAGTCAGGATTCTGCCTTGTAGGCTGTTTTCATAGGTAGGCTTTTAAGCTTTTACCTATGAAAACAACCTACAAGGCAGAATCCTGCCTATGTAACGGATGTGAAACGGCTAGCTAGTTAGCGGTGGTGCAGCGCTAAATAGCAATTCAATCGGTGACGTCACTTGCTCTGAGACCTTGAAGTAGTGGTTCCCCTTGCTCTTCAAGGGCCGCGGCTTTTGTGGAGCGATGGGTAACGATGCTTCGTGGGTGACTGTTGTTGATGTGTGCAGAGGGTCCGTGGTTCGCGCCCGGGTATGGGCGAGGGGACGGTTTAAAGTAATCCTGTTACACATACAAGGCAGAATCCAGCCTCCTTCCAGGCAAGGAGGGTGGTGTGGTCAGCCTAATGCATATCTGGGGGGCACACTGCCTGCCCTTCAGGGCATCTACAGCACCCGGTGTCACAGGAAGGAAGAAGGTCAAAGACCACCCGAGCCTTGACATATACACCCCCCGCTGTAATTTAGAAGGTGGGGAGACAGTACAGGTGAATCAAAGATGGGACGAAGCGACTGTTAAACAGCTTCTATCTCCAGGCCATCAGACTGTTAAATAGTCACCACTAGCCAGCCTCCGCCCAGTACCCTGCACTGAACCTTAGTCACTGTTACTACCCTGCTACCACCCGGTACTCTAGCCTGCTACCACCCGGTACTCTACCCTGCTACCACCCGGTACTCTACCCTGCTACCACCCGGTACTCTAGCCTGCTACCACCCGGTACTCTACCCTGCTACCACCCGGTACTCTACCCTGCTACCACCCGGTACTCTACCCTGCACTGAACCTTAGTCACTGTTTTATTTATTATTTTATTTAACCAGGAAAGGCTCATTGAGATTAAAATCTCTTTTTTCAAGAGCACCCTGGCCAAGATAGGCAGCACCAAGTCATTACAAAAAAATTACAGACAGACAACATGAAAAACTACAAGTAATCTAGTAAAAACCATTGAATTCACAAGAGTATAAAACAGCAAATTAAAAACATTGACAGGTCAGGGAATCAGCCTCAACCATAGAAATCTGATGAATAGAACGGGTGTCCCCATTCAAGTCAATTATGACATAATGGGTGAACAGGCGACCATTGCGAAGAGCAAAGCAGGAAGTCTACCCGTCAATATGTGCTGTGATTTGTTGATTCAACTCAACTGACATTAAGTAAGTTAAGTAAGGTAAGGCAAATGAAGCTCCTCCAAGATGGCGTAGCAGTCAGACGTCTTTGTCTTTGTCCTGTCGTGTCCCTTTTTAAAATATATTTTAAAAATGTTTTCCTAAACCTCAACTTCTAAATACTCTCCTGCAACCCGCCTCACCCATGGATCTGTGGATCTGTTTTTTTCGAAAGTATTTCTATTTACTTCGGATCTGGAATCCCTCAACTGAAGCTAGCCAGCTAACTACCTACCAGCTATCAGTCAGGAAACCATTGCTAGCGGTCATCAGCTAACCTTTAGCTCGGAAAGCTCTCGCCAGTTCATACAACGTGACACAAACCAGAGCATAACGGACCTATTTTTCTCTCCATATCCCCAGATTCCTACTGCAAACTCGGAACATTTTCATCTGGATCTTCGTAACTAGCTAACCGCAGAACAACAGATTTTTACCTTGTCAGATCTGGGATTCAACCCAGCAACCTTTCGGTTACTGGCCTAACCACTAGGCTACCTGCCACCCTGGGCAGATAATAGAACAGAAATTAAAAACATTTCTAAGAAACTTTTTTAAGAGCTCAGATTTTTTGTTGCTGTTTATAAATACTTTGCTACAAAGACACACTTAGTGTCACACCCTGACCTTAGAGAGCCTTTTTATGTCTCTATTTGGTTTGGTCAGGGTGTGATTCTATGTGTTGTATTTCTTTGTGTTTAGCCGAATGTGGTTCCCAATCAGAGGCAGCTGTCTATCGTTGTCTATCGTTGTCTCTGATTGGGAATCATACTTAGGTAGCCTTTTTTCCACCTATGTTGTGGGATCTTGTCCTTGTCTTGTTGCAGTTGAGCCCTACAAGGCTGTTGGTTCTCTCTTTCTTGTTTTTCTGGTTATCATTAAAGAATATTATTAACCTTCCCCACGCTGCATCTTGGTCCACTTCTTCAGACGAGCGTTACAGAAGATCCCACCACAAAAAAGACCAAGCAGTGTTTTCTGGAGGAATGGACATGGGAGGAGATACTGGAGGTCAAGGGACCCTGGGCGCAGGCTGGAGAATATCAACGTCCTAAGGCACGTCCTAAGGCACAATCCATGGCACAGAGCCTCCAGTGATGATCCATGGCCCGGAGCCTGCAGAGACGGCCTCCAGTCCGGAGCCTCCAGTCCGGAGCCTCCAGCGACTGTCCCCAGTCCGGAGCCTCCAGCGACGGGGGGGGGGGGGGGGGGGAGAGCCTTTTTATGTCTCTATTTGGTTTGGTCAGAGTGTGATTTTGGTGGGCATTCTATGTGTTGTATTTATTTGTGTTTGGCCGAGTGTGGTATCCCAATCAGAGGCAGCTGTCTATCGTTGCCTCTGATTGGTCCTCTTCAGATTCCACCTTGATTCTTTAATTGTGGACACTACATCACCACACTCCCTCTCTTGCGCTTGTTCCTGCTCAGCTTTTTAAGTCACCTTGATTTTGCACCTGTGTGTTTTAAAGTAAGGGGCTATAGCAGCACATGTGCATGCTGGGCTGGGCATGCCATGAGCTTGTAGAGTGAGCGCTACTGGATCAGTATTGTAGCAGGTGAGAAGGCCCGACGCTCCAGCCTTTGGGAAAGTCATTGGGCATGGTCCTCTCCTCGCTCCAGCTCTGCTCACATAATCTGGTACAGATCCTTGCGATTTGGGGCCATGCATTGTGTTGCTAAAACATGAGGTGATGGCAGCAGATGAATGGGCCTAAGGATGTCATCACGTAATCTTTGTGGATTCAAATTGCCTGCGGTTGTGAGACCAGTTGGACATACTGTCAAATTCTCTAAAACAACATTAGGGGGGGGGGGGGGGCTTATGGTAGAAAAATTAACATTAAATTCTCTGGCAACAGCTCTGGTGGACATTCCTGCAGTCAGCATGCCAATTGCACACTCCCTCAAAACTTGAGACATCTGTGGCATTGTGTTGTGTGACAAAACTGCACATTATTAGAGTGGCTACTAGCAAGCCCAGCTACTAGCCTACGCTCATAGAAGAAAGGGTGCTATCTAGGATGTTAAATAGGGTTCTTCAGCTGTCCCCATAGGAGAACCCTTTGAAGAACCATGTTTGGTTCCAGGTAAAAACCCTTTTAGAACTCTTTTGGATTCCATGATCCCATAGAGACAGAATACACTGTGGACTAAGTCCCCATTGTAAGATCCCACAGAGACAGAACACACTGTGGACTAAGTCCCCATTGTAAGATCCCACAGAGACAGAACACACTGTGGACTAAGTCCCCATTGTAAGATCCCACAGAGACAGAATACACTGTGGACTAAGTCCCCATTGTAAGATCCCACAGAGACAGAACACACTGTGGACTAAGTCCCCATTGTAAGATCCCACAGAGACAGAACACACTGTGGACTAAGTCCCCATTGTAAGATCCCACAGAGACAGAACACACTGTGGACTAAGTCCCCATTGTAAGATCCCACAGAGACAGAACACACTGTGGACTACGTCCCCATTGTAAGATCCCACAGAGACAGAACACACTGTGGACTACGTCCCCATTGTAAGATCCCACAGAGACACACAGCCAGCCCATCAAAAGGGAGCATTAGCAGCTCTATGTGCAGACTAAAGCTGGGGTGGTGACGCCTACAGTGGCCCTGTGCCATAAGGCCACCAGGCCAGTGGCTGAGCTAGTCTAGCCATTCTGTGTAGCTTCCAGGAGCTTTAAATGGAAAGCTGTAGAGCCCTCAGACTGAGACCCATACTACTATCACTACATCTCCATCAGACTGGCCCGGTCATTATAGAGACAACGCTCTTTAGGTCAGCTCTTTAGGTCAGCTCTTTAGGTCAGCTCTTTCGGTCAGCTCTTATGGTATGTCTTCAACCAACCATTAGCCCATTAGTGGTAATGAATAAATGACTATTTCTACAGAGGACACAGTCAGTGATACCACTACAAAACAACAGCATGGAGGGTTTGTCTACTAATTGTTGAGTGCAGTGGAATGCTTTATGCTGACGTAGTGTTTGTATGATAACAGATGTGTTGTAAACCATCGGTTACCAATCCTGAAATCCGTCCTGTTGTGTATGTAAGGTAGCCTTAGTGTTAAATATGGCTTAAACTTCCTCATGATGAGCTCAGACCAAACCATCAGCTAAACCAATATTACTCCGAGGGCTTTCTTTTCGTCTGGCGTTACAGCAGCGCAATTTCAGCATGTAAAAACTGGCGCTCTGCCATTTTCCATCCAATGCGCCAGGTTCAGCAATTTACCTGTCTAATATCATACATGCTGAAATTGCAAACTGAAGTGCTTTTTGGAATTTGCGCTGCCGTAGCGCCAGACGAAAAGAAAGCCCTCGGAGTAATATTGGTTTAGCTGATGGTTTGGTCGGAGCTCATCATGAGGAAGTTTAAGCCATATTTAACACTAAGGCTACCTTACATACACAACAGGACGAATTTCAGGATTGGTAACCGCTGGTTTACAACACATCTGTTATCATTCAAAAACTACATCCGTCCGTATAAAGCATTCCACTGCACTCAACAATTTGAGAGGGGTGTCAATATTTGAGGTGTGTCCTTAAAAACAAGCGCAAAAGTGATTTCATGCAGCGCATATTGGAAGATTTAAGACCAATGAAAAGCAGGTCTTAGCGGTAACGATGCGACTACATTTTTATTATTTTGGTTCTGTAGACTATTTAACGAATTAGGCTATGGCGGACTAACATTCAAGTTGGAGTAGATGACAATGCAGTACATAAAATACCGTAAATACACAACTTGATGCAACCACATGTTTAGCCATGGAGCACGTTCTGATTGGCTAATGAGGGGTCAAGCCTTGACACACCTCCAACTTGTTTATTCATCAAACCCCAGCCCTTTCGCTCCACTTCCAGCTACTGCGCCCATAATTCCTGCTGTGAAAATAGCAAAAGTTTGTCTTAACACACCCCTGGACATGGAGCACTGCCACTAAGATTTACCATTGGTTATGTTTGTTAAAATAGAGCCCTTAGTGGATTTATGACGACACGGTGCCTGATCCAGAGTCTAGAGCAAGGTTTGGGGCGTGCCTCCACATTCACACCCTCTCACTCTTCTCTTCACACAACCAACTGCACATCAGACAGACACTTCTGTTTCTGTGCTGTGAAGATGACAGAGACAGGAAGTGTGGGAATTTAGTAAATGTCACTATCCCACAGTCGTCGTAGCCAATGAGCTGGCTGAGATGGGCCCCAGAGCACTGCCAGAATCCCGCCTGTTTACTCTAAGACATTAGTTCTATAACACTCCTTCCCCCTTCCCGTCTGCCAAATCTGGAGATTGATGACTTAGCTGGACCATAATGGTCCAGAATCAATTCCCGTACCACAGTTGAATAAGACCATGTGAGACTGGTTCAGCCACATAGTTTCCCATGAATATTATGATTTCACAAGAGAGATCCAACACTTGAAGTAAAAGAGCCTAGATATAGAACGCAGAAAACTATTGAATCAATTCATCCACAGGTGAGATATGGAGCAGCCCAGATGGTAGCTAACTATTGTGACCGCTAGGTGGGGTGCTCTTTACTTTTGGTTTTACACAATGGTACACGGCATGACACGGCATTGGAGTAAGTAAATATGGCCATGGAGTCAGAGCAGATGGCAATGGAGTCAGAGCAGATGGTCATGGAGTCAGGGCAGATGGCCATGGAGTCAGAGCAGATGGCCATGGAGTCAGAGCAGATGGTCATGGAGTCAGAGCAGATGGTCATGGAGTCAGAGCAGATGGTCATGGAGTCAGAGCAGATGGTCATGGAGTCAGAGCAGATGGCCATGGAGTCAGAGCAGATGGTTATGGAGTCAGAGCAGATGGCCATGGAGTCAGTACAGATGGCCATGGAGTTCGTACGGATGGTCATGGAGTCAGAACAGATGGTCATGGAGTCAGTACAGATGGCCATGGAGTCAGTACAGATGGCCATGGAGTCCGAGCAGATGGTCATGGAGTCAGAGCAGATGGCCATGGAGTCAGTACAGGTGGTCATGGAGTCAGAGCAGATGGTCATGGAGTCAGAGCAGATGGCCATGGAGTCAGTACAGATGGTCATTGATTCAGAGCAGATGGCCATGGAGTCAGAGCAGATGGCCATGGAGTCAGAGCAGATGGCCATGGAGTCAGAGCAGATGGCCATGGAGTCAGTACAGATGGCCATGAAGTCAGAGCAAATGGCCATGGAGTCAGAGCAGATGGCCATGGAGTCAGAGCAGATGGCCATGGAGTCAGTACAGATGGCCATGGAGTCAGTACAGATGGCCATGGAGTCAGAGCAAATGGCCATGGAGTCAGAGCAGATGGCCATGGAGTCAGAGCAGATGGCCATGGAGTCAGAGCAGATGGCCATGGAGTCAGAGCAGATGGTCATGGAGTCAGAGCAGATGGCCATGGAGTCAGTGCAGATGGCCATGGAGTCAGTGCAGATGGCCATGGAGTCAGAGCAAATGGCCATGGAGTCAGAGCAGATGGCCATTTGAGTCAGAGCAGATGGTCACGGAATCAGCAATACGTGACTACACAAAGAAGCTGTGTGCAGCTGGGGCTCTGAAACAACAGCTGTCACTACAGCACTGTCACATAATGATAGAGAATAATGACAAAGCACTGCAGAGTAGAGCTGTCAGGCAGAGTAGAGTAGAGCAGCGTTTCCAGGCAGAGTGGAGTAGAGCAGAGCAGAGCTGCCAGGCAGAGTAGAGCTGCCAGGCAGAGTAGAGTAGAGCAGAGCTGCCAGGCAGAGTAGAGCTGCCAGGCAGAGTGGAGTAGAGCAGAGCTGCCAGGCAGAGTAGAGCTACCAGGCAGAGTAGAGTAGAGTAGAGTAGAGCTGCCAGGTAGAGCAGAGCAGCCAGGCAGAGTAGAGCTACCAGGCAGAGTAGAGTAGAGTAGAGTAGAGTAGAGCTGCCAGGTAGAGCAGAGCAGCCAGGCAGAGTAGAGTAGAGCAGAGCTGCCAGGCAGAGTAGAGCTACCAGGCAGAGTAGAGTAGAGTAGAGCTACCAGGCAGAGTAGAGTAGAGTAGAGCTGCCAGGCAGAGTAGAGTAGAGCAGAGCAGAGCTGCCAGGCAGAGTAGAGCTGCCAGGCAGAGTGGAGTAGAGCAGAGCTGCCAGGCAGAGTAGAGCTACCAGGCAGAGTAGAGTAGAGTAGAGTAGAGTAGAGCTGCCAGGTAGAGCAGAGCAGCCAGGCAGAGTAGAGTAGAGCAGAGCAGCCAGGCAGAGTAGAGTAGAGCAGAGCTGCCAGGCAGAGTAGAGTAGTGCTGCCAGGCAGAGTAGAGTAGAGTAGAGCTGCCAGGCAGAGTGGAGCTAGAAGAGCTGGTTCTGTCAGTCTGCTGCTGAGACATCAGTACACGGTGAGTGGTGCATCAAGCTGCA
Organism: Oncorhynchus clarkii lewisi; assembly: GCF_045791955.1. NCBI lineage: Eukaryota > Metazoa > Chordata > Actinopteri > Salmoniformes > Salmonidae > Oncorhynchus > Oncorhynchus clarkii. Next base: position 95,791,017 of record NC_092151.1, on the reverse strand, counting down.
CCGACAGACAGACAGACAGACAGACAGACAGACAACACACCTGGAAAGAAGTTACCCTTTCTTTCTCTGTGAATAATATCACTCTGAAATCCTCTCCGAATCAGGTGTGAGTCAGATGAGATCAAAAGGAGGGGGAAAGAGTCCTATAGACTGACATGAGAATGTACCACTGTCATTCTGGAGGACCCAGACATGAGAATGTACCACTGTCATTCTGGAGGACCCAGACATGAGAATGTACCACTGTCATTCTGGAGGATCCAGACATGAGAATGTACCAATGTCATTCTGGAGGATCCAGACATGAGAATGTACCACTGTCATTCTGGAGGATCCAGCCATGAGAAGGTACCACTGTCATTCTGGAGGATCCATCCGTGAGAAGGTACCGCTGTCATTCTGGAGGATCCAGCCATGAGAATGTACCACTGTCATTCTGGAGGATCCAGACATGAAAATGTACCACTGTCATTCTGGAGGATCCAGACATGAAAATGTACCACTGTCATTCTGGAGGAACAGCCATAAGAATATACCACTGTCATTCTGGAGGATCCAGACGTGAGCACGTGCCTTGAGTTAACATTGTTAATTTATTAAAAGATACACAACGATCTCTTCCTGTTACAACTGAACTGTCATGGCTCTGAGAAAAACACTAGGAATTTCAAGGCTGGGGAAAATGTTAGTCAAGAAGAGTAAAAGTCTTGGACTAGGCCTAAAGGTTGAGCTTGTACCAACTGTCATGCCTGAGGTTCTGAGAAAAGGGCGGGACGTTCTCATCATGTGTCACGCGACGAGGTAGACCAACTTTCCCCCACCAGACAGAGTTGTGCAACGGAGAGCTTTTGATGTATTGTGCATTACAAAACAGCCTGAACACTACTGATCGGCTTCATACAACTTTTACACCATTTCTACAGATTCAACCTTTAATCCAGGTGAATATTATGTTATAACATGACCCCCAGACCTCACTGGAAGATCCAACTGACTCATAAATAAACCTTGGAGGGCCCATGACAGAATATATATATATATATATATAATATATCTCAGATATCTGACTTCTGCTTATCCAATTTCAAATAATAATGAATTTAAATAATGTTTAATCAGCTGACAATTGTTTAGTCAGCTGACAAATGCTCCGCCCCCTCCCAAATTATGCCATTGATAGGATAACAATGTGACTGGTCCTACTGTAGGTTTTGGGAATTTGTCAAGTGAGACCCGTGTGAAATGCACTTTAAAATCTATCTCTTACCGTCCAGGTGGCAGACTTGGCTGTGGAGGACTGCTGGAAGGAGACGTCGAAGGTGTGTGTCCCGGCGTAGTCTGTGTTGGAGGGGATAGCCGGGGAGGGGGACATGGCATCGAAGGTGGAGCTGGGCTGGGCGTAGGGTGAAGGAGCTGACACGTTGTTCTGGACATGGTCGTTGTTGTAGGGACTGGTGGAGGTAGAGCCGCCATTTTGGATGTTCTGATCCATGCTGTTCAGCAGCCCCAGGTTGGTATACTGGGACTGGAGGAGAGAGGGAGGGAGGGAGGGAGGGAGGGAGGGAGGGAGAATTACTTTAATGACCAACTGTAGGTCCAATTCCACTTTATCCCTATCCCACCAAAAGACACACGTACACACAGAGGTTGAACCGATTGGAGGAGAGGGCAGTGATGTTATGGTGCTCATGGAGCAGTTTTTAGGGGTTAAGGGCCGGGTTGTTGTACTGTAACTAGGGAGAGGTGAGAAGATTGAGAGGGGAGGTCAAAAATAAATTTACAAAAAGCTTCTTAGCAAAGAGCAATTTCTCAAGCAAGAAAATGAGCTGTTATTGGTAGAGAGGTTTGGAACTCTCTTTCTTATTGGTCTATTAACTAATTTACCGCCTGGTGATGTCACCATGGAAGGCCAAAACTCTTTTCAAACAGCTCTTACACTTAAAGGGACATTATCCTCACTTTCACAATTTCACTATTATTCCAACCTCATAGTGTGGAAGTATATATAAAATACAAGGAAAATAATTTTGGACTGCTCTGGGCCTTTAAGACAAATGACCTTTGTGTCATTGTCGGCTGGTTAAAGAGCCCCTGAATACGTTTGTTTTTGCTGTTGCTCATTAGAAAAAAACTGATTTCAGTCTTGGAGGTGTGTTTCTCTGACCGATTCCGAGTTCAAATACACCCGTATTTACTGAGTTTTCTTTTTGTTTCTTATCAGCAATACAAGCTGTTTTTATGGACTCATATGTCAGGGCTTGGTTGACTCAATATAGTAAGACTGTGTACTCTAGAATAGGGCTTTTTCAACCTATTTCAGCTCCTCAGACCCAAGTGAGAAGTGTACTGTCCTCCAACGACCCAAATGAGAAGTGTACTGTCCTCCAACAACCTAAGTGAGAAGTGTACTGTCCTCCAACGACACAAATGAGAAGTGTACTGTCCTCCAACGACCCAAATGAGAAGTGTACTGTGCTCCAACGACCCAAGTGAGAAGTGTACTTTCCTCCAACGACACAAATGAGAAGTGTACTGTCCTCCAACGACACAAATGAGAAGTGTACTGTCCTCCAATGACCCAAATGAGAAGTGTACTGTCCTCCAACGACCAAAATGAGAAGTGTACTGTCCTCCAACGACCCAAGTGTGAAGTGTACTGTCCTCCAACGACCCAAGTGAGAAGTGTACTGTCCTCCAACGACACAAATGAGAAGTGTACTGTCCTCCAACGACACAAATGAGAAGTGTACTTTCCTCCAACGACACAAATGAGAAGTGTACTGTCCTCCAACGACACAAATGAGAAGTGTACTGTCCTCCAACGACCCCAATGAGAAGTGTACTTTCCTCCAACGACACAAATGAGAAGTGTACTGTCCTCCAACGACACAAATGAGAAGTGTACTGTCCTCCAACGACCCCAATGAGAAGTGTACTGTCCTCCAACGACCCAAATGAGAAGTGTACTGTCCTCCAACGACACAAATGAGAGGTGTACTGTCCTCCAACGACCCAAGTGAGAAGTGTACTGTCCTCCAACGACCCAAATGAGAGGGGACTTTCCTCCAACGACCCAAATTAAAATGTGTGAATATACGCTGAGTTATAGCAAACATTAAGAACACCTTCCTAATATTGAGCGCCATGTTCTCATAACTCACGACTCACTTCTCACATGCTCAGGGCCCACTTTGGGTCCCAACCCATAGTTTAAGAAACCCTGCACTAGAAAACACTCTAGAAGCCAACAGCTCCTGGAGGACACGAAAACACTCTAGAAGCCAACAGCTCTTGGAGGACACGAAAACACTCTAGAAGCCAACAGCTCTTGGAGGACACGAAAACACTCTAGAAGCCAACAGCTCTTGGAGGACACGAAAACACTCTAGAAGCCAACAGCTCTTGGAGGACACGAAAACACTCTAGAAGCCAACAGCTCTTGGAGGACACGAAAACACTCTAGAAGCCAACAGCTCTTGGAGGACACGAAAACACTCTAGAAGACAACAGCTCTTGGAGGACACGAAAACACTCTAGAAGCCAACAGCTCTTGGAGGACACGAAAACACTCTAGAAGCCAACAGCTCTTGGAGGACACGAAAACACTCTAGAAGCCAACAGCTCTTGGAGGACACGAAAACACTCTAGAAGCCAACAGCTCTTGGAGGACACGAAAACACTCTAGAAGCCAACAGCTCTTGGAGGACACGAAAACACTCTAGAAGCCAACAGCTCTTGGAGGACACGAAAACACTCTAGAAGCCAACAGCTCTTGGAGGACACGAAAACACTCTAGAAGCCAACAGCTTTTGGAGGACACGAAAACACTCTAGAAGCCAACAGCTCTTGGAGGACACGAAAACACTCTAGAAGCCAACAGCTCTTGGAGGACACAAAAACACTCTAGAAGCCAACAGCTCTTGGAGGACACTGGAAGTTCTTCAATGTTTTCCGTTTATTGTTAAAAGTAAAAACCAACGTGTTTGAGCCCGTAGCTTTCATCAGGGTTTTTTCCCCCGTTCCCTCTGTTCTAGAACCAGTGATTTCCCATTTATACGGGCAACGACCGTATAAATGATGTCACTGTCACAGTACTGGAGAAACAAGCTTTTCTTCACATAATTTTTCCCAAGAAGTTTTCCCGATTTATTCTAGTCAGCTTGTTGATCAGACTCAGATCTGTGTAATTGCTGGCATTTGAAGTCTTTTATGATGATGTTTAATTTGAATTTTTAAACTTTCCACACAGACACATAAATAACTGCCATGTACCAAATCATTGCTAGTACAAGTTAACCAATAGTTGACTGCTAGAAAGTTCTTCTAGATCCCCCAACATCTACAGACTGGGGTCACAGGGTTCACACTTTATAGACAGAACGAGTGGTATCACAATCAAAATGGCTGCCTTTTGAGAGTAGGGAGAATGCTTGTTTCCTGGATTTTAGCCAGTCCCTTCCTCTCCTCCCTACTCGGCTCCAGGTCTCTCTCTCTCTCTCTCTGTCTTTCTCTCTCTGTCTCTCTCTCTCTCTCTCTCTCTCTCTGTGTGTCTCTCTCTCTCTGTCTCTCTCTCCCTCTCTCTCTCTCTCTCTGTGTTGCTCTCTCTCTCTGTCTCTCTCTCTCTCTCTCTCTCTCTCTCTCTCTCTCTCTCTCTCTCCTCTTTCCTTCCAGCTCTATCTGCTCTGCTCCTCCATTCCATTCCATGTATAAAATACACATTCCAGGCCGAGGTGTCTCTGCCACGGCTCTGGGTCTCTTTAGACACCCATTCATCTCTGCAGGCAGGACAGACAGGCAGTCAAAGGCCCCTTGTTTATTTCAGTCTGCGAGGTCCCCCGTCCCACACAGCTGTCTAGTTCACTCCCTCCCACTCACATCACCAGGTGACAAACACGGTAACACACAAACACGGTAACACACAAACACAGTAACACACAAACACAGTAACACACAAACACGGTAACACACAAACACGGTAACACACTGTAACACACAAACACAGTAACACACAAACACGGTAACACACAAACGCGGTAACACACAAACACGGTAACACACAAACACGGTAACACACAAACGCGGTAACACACAAACACGGTAACACACAAACACAGTAACACACAAACACGGTAACACACAAACGCGGTAAGACACAAACACGGTAACACACAAACACGGTAACACACAAACGCGGTAACACACAAACACGGTAACACACAAACGCGGTAACACACAAACGCGGTAACACACAAACACGGTAACACACAAACACAGTAACACACAAACACAGTAACGCACAAACACAGTAACACACAAACACAGTAACACACAAACACGGTAACACACAAACACGGTAACACACAAACACGGTTTCCACAACACACACACACACACGCACACACACACACACACACACACACACAGAGCACCTGAGGGAGGTCATTCCAGCCAACGCAAACAAATCTCATCAACAACGCCTCAGGGGAGATGCTTCGAGTTGATTTCAGATAATGAAGTGTGTGTGCGTGTGTGTGTGTGTGTGTGTGTGTGTGTGTGTGTGTGTGTGTGTGTGTGTGTGTGTGTGTGTGTGTGTGTGTGTGTGTGTGTGTGTGTCATGAGTCTGCCCCAACCCCCCGGAAACAATGAGACTGGGTCTTTCAAGAGCCTGTCTAGGGGAACAATGTCTCAGGTTAGACCAGGCAGGTGTTAGGAGACGAGTGTATTGTGAAAGGAACACACGCATGCACGCACGCAGACACCCACCCACACACACACACCCACACCCACCCACACACCCCCCCCCCCCACACAAAGGGAAAGCTAACTCCTCCGAGGAGTGGGGAGGGGGGGGTTGTGAGCATACCCTCCAGCCCTACACTCAGCAGAGGTTTTCATCTCAAAAGGACTTTATTGGCATGGGAAACATGTTTACGTTTTCTGTCTCAAGACACACCTCCTTCACATGCCTCACAATGGAGAGCAATTAGAGCATAATGAAGGTGCTTTAGAATGGGAGAGCTGCTGAATCCGATGGCCCCTCTTGTTGCCTGATCCCTGACTATAGACACTGGTCCTACGGCCCAAATGGAATTCTATTACTACAGTAAAGAATGCTCTACTGTTGACCTGGGTACAAGTAGTTCACTATATAACTGCATAGGGTGCCATTTGGCATTCACCAAGGGTGCTAAAGGCTAAAAAAGGGGGGGGGGGGGGGTGGCAGGTAGGGAGGCGACAGGTAGCCTAGTGGTTAGAGCGTGGACCTTTATTTAACCAGGTAGGCCAGTTGAGAACACCTTTATTTAACCAGGTAGGCCAGTTGAGAACACCTTTATTTAACCAGGTAGGCCAGTTGAGAACACCTTTATTTAACCAGGTAGGCTAGTTGAGAACACCTTTATTTAACCAGGTAGGCCAGTTGAGAACAAGTTCTCATTTACAACTGCGACCTGGCCAAGATAAAGCAAAAAAGTGCGACTAAAAACAACAACAAGATTTTGAGTCAGAAATCTGGTTAAGAGATTGTGTTCTCATACGTCATGAGTCAGAACTCTGGTTTAGAGATTGTGTTCTCATACGTCATGAGTCAGAACTCTGGTTTAGAGATTGTGTTCTCATAAGTCATGAGTCAGAACTCTGGTTTAGAGATTGTGTTCTCACACATCATGAGTCAGAACTCTGGTTTAGAGATTGTGTTCTCACACATCATGAGTCAGAACTCTGGTTTAGAGATTGTGTTCTCATACGTCATGAGTCAGAACTCTGGTTTAGAGATTGTGTTCTCACACATCATGAGTCAGAACTCTGGTTTAGAGATTGTGTTCTCACACATCATGAGTCAGAACTCTGGTTTAGAGATTGTGTTCTCACACATCATGAGTCAGAACTCTGGTTTAGAGATTGTGTTCTCACACATCATGAGTCAGAACTCTGGTTTAGAGATTGTGTTCTCACACGTCATGAATCAGAACTCTGGTTTAGAGATTGTGTTCTCACACATCATGAGTCAGAACTCTGGTTTAGAGATTGTGTTCTCACACATCATGAGTCAGAACTCTGGTTTAGAGATTGTGTTCTCATACGTCATGAGTCAGAACTCTGGTTTAGAGATTGTGTTCTCATACGTCATGAGTCAGAACTCTGGTTTAGAGATTGTGTTCTCATACGTCATGAGTCAGAACTCTGGTTTAGAGATTGTGTTCTCACACATCATGAGTCAGAACTCTGGTTTAGAGATTGTGTTCTCATACGTCATGAGTCAGAACTCTGGTTTAGAGATTGTGTTCTCACACATCATGAGTCAGAACTCTGGTTTAGAGATTGTGTTCTCACACATCATGAGTCAGAACTCTGGTTTAGAGATTGTGTTCTCACACATCATGAGTCAGAACTCTGGTTTAGAGATTGTGTTCTCACACGTCATGAGTCAGAACTCTGGTTTAGAGATTGTGTTCTCACACATCATGAGTCAGAGCTCTGGTTTAGAGATTGTGTTCTCACACATCATGAGTCAGAACTCTGGATTAGAGATTGTGTTCTCACACGTCATGAGTCAGAGCAGGGGTACATCAGCACTACGGCTGGCAATAAAACATTTTTTATTTATTTAAGGTGGTGGTGTTTTGGTGTAAGACGCTCCAGCTCTCCTACACCACTGCTCTAATGACAACCCCACAGCCAGCCAATGACAAGGGACCCTGCCCCCTCCTACCTCCCTACCTAGTCTGTGTGCCAAATAACAACCTGTTCCCTGTTTAGTGCATTACTGTGGGTGCTGGTCCTGTGTGTGTGTGTGTGTGTGTGTGTGTGTGTGTGCGTGCGTGCGTGCGTGCGCGTGTGTGTGTGAGTGTTTTCACTAGCAGCTACCTGACAGCCACTAATTATCACAGAAGGCAAATGATCATTTTAATGAATAGCCTGATGCTGGCCAGAAACCGCAGATTAAACATCAAAGCCCCTATAGCGATGGAGAGAAAACTAGAGGTTGATGAGATGACATGATAAAGATGATGATTGTTCACTTCTTACAAAGAGGGATTATGAGAAGTGAGTGATCTGGAGAACTCTACTTATATTATATTCTCGGAAGGAATGAAGACATCAAGGATGAAGAACGAACAGATCGGGAATGAAAAGAGAGAAAAAAAGGAATGAAGGAAGACCAAAAGGAAAAGTCAAACAAGTCAACCGTCACCCAAAAATTCACCTATAGTCAGATGGAAGGTTTAACTGAGTGGAAGTGGAAGCTATCAACACTTACAAGAGAAGTGGGTGAAGGAGACTCAGGCCTCCTCTTCTCTCCTATTCCTTTTAATCTGGTCTGATTCCACTGTAATACAGCAGCCATTTTAATCCCTGCTTTAACTGCTCTTAAAAATGATGTCTGTTTACAGCCGTGCTGCTCCTAGCCCTCTGAGGCCCAGCCCCGTCTACTATAGACCAGGGTAGTGCACTACTATAGACCAGGGTCCATAGGGGTAGTGCACTACTTTAGACCAGGGCCCATAGGGATAGTGCACTACTTTAGACCAGGGCCCATAGGGGTAGTGCACTACTTTAGACCAGGGTCCATAGGGCGGCTGTCATGGGGGGGACAACGTTCCATAGGACACAAGCCCATAGAGTCCTGTTAAAAAGTAGTGCACACAACTACATAGGGAAAAGGGTGCCGTTCGGGAAGAGCTACCCTAGACTGTTCAGACCTTCAGAGTGACAGCCTGTTGACCTTCAGAGTGACAGCCTGTTGATTCCGCAGCAGGAATCCAAATGATGTGGATTATGCGGAGAGACACATATCAGGGATTCCTCACATACAAACAGAAGCGTTACTGCTGCTTGGTATTCATAGTGACTGCTGTATCGTTATAACTATTGGGATTGGTACATACTCGACATGTAATGTATGAGCATTGACATTCCTATGACAATTTATAAAAATAGGGATCGGGGGGTTTCTATAGGCTATTTAGGGTGAGGATTCTAACCAATGAGATAAGTCTGAGATCCAGTACAGTAGTCCTCTACATTATTTCACACGTTGACCAATCAGACTTACTGTCACGCTCTGACCTTTAATATCTCTGTTTTCTTTAGTCTTTTGGTTAGGTCAGGGTGTGACGAGGGTGGGTATGCTAGTTTTGTATTGTCTAGGGTTTTTTGTATTGTCTAGGGTTTTTTGTATGTCTAGGGGTTTTGTAGGTCTAGGTATTTACATGTCTATGGTGGCCTGATATGGTTCCCAAACAGAGGCAGCTGTTTATCGTTGTCTCTGATTGGGGATCATATTTAGGCAGCCATTTTCCCTTTATTATTTGTGGGTTCTTATTCCATGTTTAGTTGCCTGCTTGCACTCCTCATATTAGCCTCATGATTCATTTTGTTATTTTGTTCAGTGTTCGTTCTTATAATATAAAGAACGTACGCATACCTCGCTGTGCCTTGGTCTGATTTATATAACGAACGTGACACTTACTTTTAATATAATAATTTATAATAATTAATAATTTTAATTTTGTTCTGTCAAGAAATTAGTAAAAGGGCTGCAACTCAACTACTTCTGCACTAGAGCTTCCAAACATAGAAATGTAATTAATCAAGCATTCAAATTACAGTTAGCAGTTCCAAGCCCTTTCTATAGATTATATTTCTATGTTTTGGATCAATGACTCATTATCACTTCTTCTGCAAGATTACGGCAGAGAGCGAGAGAGAGACCAGGTACCGGTCTGTTTCCTCTTTAACTCCTACTAACTCATTACCAACAGGAGAAAGTAAAGAGACAGATTATGAGAGAGAGAGAACGAGGGAGAGAGAGAGGGAGAGAGAGAGAGAGGGAGAGGGAGAGAGAGAGAGAGAGAGACTTCCTCTTCAACTCCTACTAACTCATTACCAAGAGAGAGAGAGAGAGAGAGAGAGAGAGAGAGAGAGAGAGAGATAGAGATGCTTCCTCTTCAACTCAATTACCAACACGAGAAAGTACAAAGACAGGGGAGTTCAGTGATCTGATTTCTTCTCTTTACGATAGTTGATAGTTTATGAGCATGAGGCAATTGATCACCTCAAGTACTTTGAACTGCCCTTAAAGGACAGGGTAATAGAGGTGAGATGGCCCATAGACCTGGCCCGAGGGGGGAATAGGGGTGAGATGGCCCATAGACCTGGCCCGAGGGGGGAATAGAGGTGAGATGGCCCATAGACCTGGCCCGAGGGGGGAATAGAGGTGAGATGGCCCATAGACCTGGCTCGAGGGGGGAATAGAGGTGAGATGGCCCATAGACCTGGCCCGAGGGGGGAATAGAGGTGAGATGGCCCATAGACCTGGCCCGAGGGGGGAATAGAGGTGAGATGGCCCATAGACCTGGCCCGAGCGGGGGAATAGAGGTGAGATGGCCCATAGACCTGGCCCGAGGGGGGAATAGAGGTGAGATGGCCCATAGACCTGGCCCGAGCGGGGGAATAGAGGTGAGATGGCCCATAGACCTGGCCCGAGGGGGGAATAACTGCCATTCCAGCCTCTCATCTCTTCTGACCTGCACCCTGGGTTGTGGTGAGTGACCAGTGGGAGGGAGGTCACTGTGGACCTTGGGTCAGCCCCCTGGGTGATGATGAGTGACCAGGGGAAGGGAGGGCACTGTGGACCTTGGGTCAGTCCCCTGGGTAGTGGTGAGTGACCAGGGGGAGGGAGGGCACTGTGGACCTTGGGTCAGTCCCCTGGGTAATGATGAGTGACCAGGGGGAGGGAGGGCACTGTGGACCTTGGGTCAGTCCCCTGGGTAGTGGTGAGTGACCAGGAGGAGGGAGGGCACTGTGGACCTTGGGTCAGTCCCCTGGGTGATGATGAGTGACCAGGGGGAGGGAGGGCACTGTGGACCTTGGGTCAGTCCCCTGGGTGATGATGAGTGACCAGGGGGAGGGAGGGCACTGTGGACCTTGGGTCAGTCCCCTGGGTAGTGGTGAGTGACCAGGGGGAGGGAGGGCACTGTGGACCTTGGGTCAGTCCCCTGGGTGATGATGACCTAACAGGGTGGGTGGGGGGACCGCGTAGGTCTGGGCTGGCTGGGTAGGAGACTGACAGAGTGTCTAATCTATCCACACCTCATATATACCTGCTGAGGTGGGCAGAACAGGGGATTTTATCAACAGCAACACACCATTAAAGCAATTAAGAGTGGCGACTAAACAGCATCGCATGGCCCACCACTAGGCTACCATGGCCCACCACTAGGCTACCATGGCCCACCACTAAGCTACCATGGCCCACCACTAGTCTACCATAGCCCACCACTAGGCTACCATGGCCCACCACTAGGCTACCATGGCCCACCACTAGGCTACCATGGCCCACCACTAAGCTACCATGGCCCACCACTAGTCTACCATGGCCCACCACTAGGCTACCATGGCCCACCACTAGGCTACCATGGCCCACCACTAGGCTACCATGGCTCACCACTAAGCTACCATGGCCCACCACTAAGCTACCATAGCCCACCACTAGGCTACCATGGCCCACCACTAGGCTACCATGGCCCACCACTAGGCTACCATGGCCCACCACTAAGCTACCATGGCCCACCACTAGGCTACCATGGCCCACCACTAGGCTACCATGGCCCACCACTAGGCTACCATGGCCCACCACAATCTGACGTGGAGCCTCCCTGGAGAAGGGGTAGAAGCTGATACCTCACATTGGGGTCTGCTTCCCAAATGGCACCCTATTCCCTACACATTTTTCAACCATGAGTTACATTTGATAATTTTACATCATTTAGCAGACACTCTTATTCAGAGTGAATTACAGGAGCCATTAGGGTTTAAGTGCCTTGCTCAAGGGCACATTGGCAGATTTTTCACTGAGATGGCTCCGGGATTCCAATCAGCAACCATTCGGTTACTGGCCCCACGCTCTTAACCGCTGGGCTACCTGCCACCCTATGGACTCAGGTCAAAAGTAGTGCACTATATAGGGAATAGGGTGCCATTTGAGACGCAGCCAGAGGGGATGTAGGTGGACACTTTAATACCTACCACTCACAAAACGTTAAAAGCGTTTCGCTGCCATCTGAGAAACATATCAGAGATCCTAAAGGAGATGTTAGATACCAGAGAGGTTTGATTTCACAATTAAAGTTCTCCAGCAACATTATTTAGAACACTTGATTAACGACACAATATGCATGATGGTTCATTTAAGCAATAAGGAGCGAGGGGGTATATGGCCACTATGCCACGGCTAAAGGCTTTCCTAAGAGTTCCTGGATACAGCCCTTAGAGCCTTGGTATATTGGCTAAATACAGTGGCTTGCGAAAGTACTCACCCCATTTGCATTTTTCCTATTTTGTTGCCTTACAACCTGGAATTAAAATAGATTTTTGAGGGGTTTGTCTCATTTGATTTACACAACATGCCTACCACTTTGAAGATGCAAAATATTTTTTATTGTGAAACAAACGATAAATAAGACAAAAAAACTGAACTTGAGTGTGCATAACTAAAGTCAATACTTTGTAGAGACACCTTTTGCAGGATTTACAGCTGCAAGTCTCTTGGTGTATGTCTCTATAAGCTTGGCACATCTAGCCACCATTCTTCAAGGCAAAACTGCTCCAGCTCCTTCAAGTTGGATGAGTTCCACTGGTGTACAGCCATCTTTAAGTCATACCACAGACTTTCAATTGGATTGAGGTCTGGGCTTTGACTAGGCATTTAAATGTTTCCTCTTAAACCACTCGAGTGTTGCTTTAGCAGTATGCTCAGGGTCATTGTCCTGCTGGAAGGTGAACCTCCATCCCAGTCTAAAATCTCTGGAAGACTGAAACAGGTTTCCCTCAATAATTTCCCTGTACTTTCCCTGTTAGCTCCATCAATCATTCCTTCAATTCTGACCAGTTTTCCCGTCCCTGCCGATGGAAAAACATCCCCACAGCATGATGCTGCCACCACCATGCTTCAATGTGGGGATGGTTTTCTCTGGGTGATGAGAGGTGTTTGGTTTGCACCAGACATAACGTTTGCCTTGATGGCCAAAAAGCTCAATTTGAGTCTCATCTGCCCAGAGTACCTTCTTACATAGGTTTGGGGAGTCTCCCACATGCCTTTTAGTGAACACCAAACATCTTTGCTTATTTTTTTCTTTAAGCAATGGCTTTTTCCTGGACATTCTTCAGTAAAGCCCAGCTCTGTGGAGTGTATGGCTTAAAGTGGTCCTATGGACAGATACTCCAATCTCCGCTGTGGAGCTTTACAGCTCCTTCAGGGTTACCTTTGGTCTCTTTGTTGCCTCTCTGATTAATGCCCACCTTGCCTGGTCCGTGAGTTTTGGTGGACGGCCCTCTCTTGGCAGGTTTGTTGTGGTGCCACATTCTTTCAATTTTTTAAATAATAGATTTAATGGTGCTCCGTGGGATGTTCAAAGTTTCAGATATTTTTTTTATAACCCAACCCTGATCTGTACTTCTCCACAACTTTGTCCCTGACCTGTTTGTAGAGATCCTTGCTCTTCATGGTGCCGTTTGCTTGGTGGTGCCCCTTGCTTAGTGGTGTTGCAGACTCTGGGGCCTTTCAGAACAGGTGTATGTATACTGAGATCATGTGACATATCATGTGACACTTAGATTGTACACAGGTGGACTTTATTTAACTAATTATGTGACTTCTGGAGGTAATTGGTTGCTCCAGATCTTATTTAGGGGCTTCATAGCAGAGGGGGTGAATACATACACACACCACTTTTGTGTTTTTAATTTTTAGATTTTTTTTTAACAAGTTTTTTCTTTTTTTTCACTTCACCAATTTGGACTATTTTGTGTATGTCCATTTCCTGAAATTTAAATTACAGGTTGTAATGAAACCAAATAGGAAAAACACCAAGGGGGGTGAATACTTTTGCAAGGCACTGTATCATAAACCCCCGAGGTGCCTTATTGCTATTATAAACTGGTTACCAACGTAATTAGAGCAGTAAAAATACATGTTTTGTGATATCTGTGGTATACGGTCTGATATACCGTGGCTGTCAGCAAATCAGCATTCAAGGCCTGAACCACCCAGTATATCATCTTAAATAAACCATTAAAGTAAAGTAAGTAAATACTGTTGGCTAACTGGTATGATCCGTTTTGTGAATGTACCTCTACTCCTGTTGATCACATACCCCTTTTCTTTCTGTTACTTATATGCAAATGATTTCTGTCTCTTCCCAAGAAAATGTGACATCTGTGAGAGCAGTCTAAACCAAACATGTGGATGTGAATATCTTTGAGACATCTTAAAAGTCTCCAAACCCATTGGGAAAATATTGAATTCCGCCAAAGTTCTCTTTCAATATTCCTCTTATCATAGAAGCACTGTGGCGTTCCCTAAATACAGTCAGTCTTGTGTGGCTGGATGAAAAATAATGGAACTCATTTTCCCCCCTCTATTTGCAAAGCCCTATTGTGAGCAAGAGTGGTGAACTGACCCCAGATTAAAAACCCACAAGATGGGGTCTTAGATCTCAGCTGAAGTCCTCTATCTACACCCCCCTCCACTTGGGACTAACAGTGTGTGTTGACAACAGTGCTATACAGTGGAAGCAGAGAGGAGTGGTCAAGTATAGGTAGATAGACTCGTCACCTGAACACTAACACTGGTGGGCTTTAGGAGAACAAATAGACACAGGTGTTTAGACCTAACAACCATTTTAGAAGCCATCTTATAAAGTGGGGAGAGTAGCAGATTGACACCAGACTATCTTCACACCAGGAGACTCTCATCACACCAGACAGTCATCACACCAGACTGTCATCACACCAGGAGATGGCCATCACAACAGGAGACTGTCATCACACTAGACTGTCATCACACCAGGAGACTGTCATCACACCAGACAGTCATCACACCAGGAGACTGTCATCACACCAGGAGATGGCCATCACACCAGGAGACTGTCATCACACCAGACTGTCATCACACCAGACTGTCATCACACCAGACAGTCATCACACCAGGAGACTGTCATCACACCAGGAGACTGTCATCACACCAGACTGTCATCACACCAGACAGTCATCACACCAGGAGACTGTCATCACACCAGGAGACTGTCATCACACCAGGAGACTGTCATCACACCAGGATGTCATCACACCAGGAGACTGTCATCACACCAGACTGTCATCACACCAGGAGACTGTCATCACACCAGACAGTCATTACATGGGCTTGCTCCTACCTATCTTTCCGATTTGGTCCTGCCATACGTACCTACACGTACGCTACGGTCACAAGACGCAGGCCTCCTAATTGTCCCTAGAATTTCTAAGCAAACAGAGCTGGAGGCAGGGCTTCTCCTATAGAGCTCAATTCTTATGGAATGGTCTGCCTGTCCATGTGAGTGACGCAGACTCGGTCTCAACTTTTAAGTCTTTACTGAAGACTCATCTCTTTAGTGGGTCATATGATTGAGTGTAGTCTGTCCCAAGAGTGTGAAGGTAAGGTGAACGGAAAGGCACTGGAGCAACGAACTACCCTTGCTGTCTCTGCCTGGCCGGTTCCCCTCTTTCCACTGGGATTCTCTGCCTCTAACCCTATTACAGGGGCTGAGTCACTGGCTTACTGGTGCTCTTCCATGCCGTACCTAGGAGGGGTGCGTCTCTTGAGTGGGTTGAGTCACTGACGTGATCTTCCTGTCTGGGTTGGCACCTCCCCTTTGGTTCGTGTCATGGGGGAAATCTTCGTGGGCTATACTCGGCCTTGTCTCAGGATGGTAAGTTGGTGGTTGAAGATATCCCTCTAGTGGTATGGGGGCTGTGCTTTGGCAAAGTGGGTGGGGTTATATCCTGCCTGTTTGACCCTGTCCGGGGGTATCGTCGGACGGGGCCACAGTGTCTTCCGACCCCTCCTATCTCAGCCTCCAGTATTTACGCTGCAATAGTTTATGTGTCAGTGGGCTTGGGTCAGACTGTTATATCTGGAGTATTTCTCCTGTCTTATCCAGTGTCCTGTGTGAATTTAGGTATGCTCTCTCTAATTCTCTCTCTCTTTCTCTCTCTCTCTCCCTCTCTCTCTCTCTCTCTTTCTCTCTGAGGACCTGAATGCTAGGACCATGCCTCAGGACTACCTGGCCTGATGACTCCTTGCTGTCTCCAGTCCACCTGGCCGTGCTGCTGCTCCAGTTTCAACTGTTCTGCCTGCGGCTATGGAACCTTGACCTGTTCACCGGACGTGCTACCTGTCCCAGACCTGCTATTTACAACTCTCTAGAGACAGCAGGAGTGGTAGAGATACTCTGAATGATTGGCTATGAAAAGCCAACTGACATTTACTTCTTAGGTGCTGACCTGTTGCACCCTCGACAACCACTGTGATTATTATTATTTAACCATGCTGGTCATTTATGAACATTTGAACATCTTGGCCATGTTCTGTTATAATCTCCACCCGGCACAGCCAGAAGAGGACTGGCCACCCCTCAGAGCCTGGTTCCTCTCTAGGTTTCTTCCTAGGTTCTGGCCTTTCTAGGGAGTTTTTCGTAGACACCGTGCTTCTACACCTGCATTGCTTGCTGTTTGGGGTTTTAGGTTTCTGTACAGCACTTTGTGACATCAGCTGATGTAAGAAGGGCTTTATAAATACATTTGATTGATCACACCAGACTGTCATCACACCTGGAGACTGTCATCACACCTGGAGACTGTCATCACACCAGACTGTCATCAAACCAGGAGACTGTCATCACACGAGACAGTTTGTCTGTAAAGATGACAAATGGAACCAATAAACTAGCAAACAAATAAATATACTGTCCTTTATGTTTAGTGTCATTAGCAGACAGTTAGTAACTGTTCAACTGCACAGAAAGCATATTACAAAAATATCTTAATGACAATTTTGGTAAAACTACGAGATAAAAGAAACGTGACTAAAATCCAGAAAGATTGACGTTAAGTAGGACTGTAATACAACTATATTCTAGCCTCTACAAAAACGATTTGACTTGCTCAAGGTGAAGCGATATTTGAAAAGGAATTATATAATCCTAAAAAAAAACTAAAAAAACCTTACTGACTATAATGACAGTCACTAGTTGTCACGGCCATTATCTGTCATTAGGAAAGAAGGAAACATGGATAACTTTCTATCATGTCATTTCATTCTCGAAGACCAGAAGGTATTATTTGCTTTTCCAGATGGTTATTATAGCAGAGAATCAACCCTTATTTAATGCCTATGTCACACCTTGTAATTCAAACTGCCAAAACATATGTAAACCCTACATTTCTGGTTCCAGTAAATTATATAGTGGCTCCATTTTGGACAAACCAAAATAAATAAGTTGTCCCCATGTAGCTTACTCATACAAACATTTTACGTTCTTTAAATGATTCCATTTAACCATCTTGAACTATGATACATTATTTTGGGCTATATTGTTTCCATACAAAGGGACAATTTCCTGTTCATAAGCTCCAATAGTTCTACTCCATAATGCTCATCAAATCACAGCTCCCCATCTCCAGATCCACCCCTCAATCACAACCACCATCTTATCTACTGTCTCCAAAATAAATCCAACACAGAAAAACGACAAACTCACACAATAAAGTTGCAAGACAATTTGGGGAGAAGAATCAGAGATTATTATATTAATTTACATTTCTGTAATGTAACAATTAGGCAATCAAAAAAACACACAGCCTTAAATCACAGTAAAGCAATACAATCCATGCCATAATTAATGAACCCTCATCGTCTTGTCTAATGAATGTTAAAACACAGATGGAACTATTAGAGCCATAGTAACTATTGGAGCTATTGTAACTATTAGAGCTAATGGAACTACAGGAGCTAATAGAACTACAGGAGCTAATGGAACTACAGGAGCTAATGGAACTACATGAGCTAATGGAACTACAGGAGCTAGTGGAACTACATGAGCTAATGGAACTACAGGAGATAGTGGAACTACATGAGATAGTGGAACTACATGAGCTAATGGAACTACATGAGCTAATGGAACTACAGGAGATAGTGGAACTACATGAGATAGTGGAACTACATGAGCTAATGGAACTACAGGAGATAGTGGAACTACATGAGCTAATGGAACTACATGAGCTAATGGAACTACAGGAGATAGTGGAACTACAGGAGATAGTGGAACTACATGAGCTAATGGAACTACAGGAGATAATGGAACTACAGGAGCTAATGGAACTACATGAGCTAATGGAACTACAGGAGATAGTGGAACTACATGAGCTAATGGAACTACAGGAGATAATGGAACTACAGGAGATAATGGAACTACAGGAGATAATGGAACTACATGAGCTAATGGAACTATTGGAGCTAATGGAGCTAATGGAGCTAATGGAACTACTAGAGATAATGGAGCTATTGGAGATAATGGAGCTAATGGAACTATGGTGAGTCAGTAGTTGTGACTCCAGATGTTAACAGGGCTAATGGCAGAGTGCAGGGCCACATCTCAACAGGACAGGGTAGCGGAGCAGAGCAGCCATTTCACACAGCGCCTCTTCCTCTATTCAACAAACACTCCAGGTGTTTACATTCCCCTGCACACACACACTCACACACACACACACACAACGCTGCACACACGCAGATAAACACATACAAAGCCACTGAATCGAAACACAAACGAAAAGTAATCTGCTGCCTAAACATCTTTCTCCATTTGTTTTTCTGTCAGTGCCACAGACAGATTTTAAATAATCACTTTGTTTTTAACTATTTCAACTTTTTCCAATTCCTTCTTTATGTTAAAGCCCCTATTCCACCACTAAGCCCTAAGCCGCCAATAAACTCCGACACCAAATCACATCAAAAAGATTTAACGGGGTGAAAATGTTCAAATATGAAAATGGCAGTAACACTACTAATAAGGTATTGATATATTTAGCATTTCTCCAGTCCCACTCCCACCATGGCGCTCCAGAAGCTCCATGGAGCCAAGGGGACGTTAGCGGTCCCTGATGCCCCAGTAGGAGCCTCCTCCCTGGGCCTTACCTCGCTGTACGACGTGGGCGTCCCCGTCTCCAGATACAACATGTTGGCGCTGAGGTTGAGCAGTGCTGTGTGCTCCACTGACTCCAGGATGAACCTCTGGTCCCTGTCTCAGTCTGAATGAACGAGTGGCTATGAGGACTATGGATGACAACAGGACAGGACAGGCAAAGAGTCTCTATAGGAATCTATGGAAAGGAGATATATACCAGGGGGGGGGGGGGGGGGGGGGGGTTGAGAGGAGGAGAGGAGGAGGGGTCTGAGGAGCTACCTGTCCAATACCTGGGGTGGTGAGTCCACACCCATCTCCTTGACTACCTCTCTCTCTCTGCTAAGACAGACAAACAGCTCACTCAGTTAATTCCATTCACTACAATCAGGACAGTTAATACAGCTCACTCAGTTAAATCCATTCAATACAATCAGGACAGTTAATACAGTGATTGCTTTCAATGCAACCTGATTTATATCAATTTACTGTACATTTCAGTTAGTCCTGTCATGTTCTGAGGTTAAAACAACACCTCTGATTGTATACATTATCCACTTCTCTGTTGTTCAGAACAACTCAAAGTGACAAGACATAGCTGTGAATATCCACACAGACTGGTACATTCTAATGTCCTTAAATGCTACCAATGCTGAATGGAACTGAACTGACGTCTACTAGCTGAACGAGGCTAATGAATAGCACACTGAAGAGGCTAATGAATAGCACATTGAAGAGGCTAATGAATAGCACATTGAAGAGGCTAATGAATAGCAGATTGAAGAGGCTAATGAATAGCACATTGAAGAGGCTAAGGAATAGCACATTGAAGAGGCTAATGAATAGCAGATTGAAGAGGCTAATGAATAGCACATTGAAGAGGCTAATGAATAGCAGATTGAAGAGGCTAATGAATAGCAGATTGAAGAGTCTAATGAATAACAGATTGAAGAGGCTAATGAATAGCACATTGAAGAGGCTAATGAATAGCACATTGAAGAGGCTAATGAATAGCACATTGAAGAGGCTAAAGAATAGCACACTGAAGGGGCTAATTACACATGAACGCTATATTGCAGCCGTGAGCATTTCCTCTTCACTGAGCCATTTACTGTTTCTCCTATTACATGAACCTTCATTTGTCATTTAAACAAAGACATTTGAGAAGTTATAATAGTTTATAAGTTTAAGATTCAGTATATGATATAGACAGAACCTGAGAGCTGAATCGAGGCCTGAGGTACAAGTGAAGAAGGGCTGGCAAAGCACAGGATAAATAAGATATTGAAATGCATGTGAAATCAAAAAGTAAAACTTAATTTGACAATTGGATATATTTGAGCTATATATTAGAAAAGGTTTTATATATAATGATAAGTACTTTTTATAGCTTAAGAATAGCTAACACAGCTTACAAATGACCACGACTAACCTGTAACCTCGCACATAGACACGGTACCGGTACACCCTGTATATAGTCTCGTTACTAACCGGTACCCCCTGTATATAGCCTCGTTACTAACCGGTACCCCCTGTATATAGTCTCGTTACTAACCGGTACCCCCTGTATATAGCCTCGTTACTAACCGGTACCCCCTGTATATAGCCTCGTTACTAACCGGTACCCCCTGTATATAGCCTCGTTACTAACCGGTACCCCCTGTATATAGCCTCGTTACTAACCGGTACCCCCTGTATATAGCCTTGTTACTAACCGGTACCCCCTGTATATAGTCTCGTTACTAACCGGTACCTCCCTGTATATAGCCTCGTTACTAACCGGTACCCCCTGTATATAGCCTCGTTACTAACCGGTACCCCCTGTATATAGCCTCGTTACTAACCGGTACCCCCTGTATATAGCCTCGTTACTAACCAGTACCCCCTGTATATAGTCTCGTTACTAACCGGTGCCCCCTGTATATAGCCTCGTTACTAACCGGTACCCCCTGTATATAGTCTCGTTACTAACCGGTACCTCCCTGTATATAGCCTCGTTACTAACCGGTACCCCCTGTACATAGCCTCGTTACTAACCGGTACCCCCTGTATATAGTCTCGTTACTAACCGGTACCCCCTGTATATAGTCTCGTTACTAACCGGTACCCCCCTGTATATAGCCTCGTTACTAACCGGTACCCCCTGTATATAGCCTCGTTACTAACCGGTACCCCCTGTATATAGCCTCGTTACTAACCGGTACCCCCTGTATATAGCCTCGTTACTAACCGGTACCCCCTGTATATAGTCTCGTTACTAACCGGTACCTCCCTGTATATAGCCTCGTTACTAACCGGTACCCCCTGTATATTGCCTCGTTACTAACCGGTACCCCCTGTATATAGCCTCGTTACTAACCGGTACCTCCCTGTATATAGTCTCGTTACTAACCGGTACCCCCCTGTATATAGCCTCGTTACTAACCGGTACCCCCTGTATATTGCCTCGTTATTGTTCTTTTAAAAATATTTTCTTAACTCTTTCTTGAACTGCATTGTTGGTAAAGGGCTTGTCAGTCAGCATTTCACAGTAAGGTCTACACTTATTGTATTTGGCGCAGGTGACTAATAAAGTTTGATTTGACAGTAAACAAACGTTGACAGTAAACAAACATTACCATTATGCTCGTAGGTAATCTAACTACAGATCTGTAGTTAGCTTGGCCTACACGTTAACATTATCAAGTGCTAGGCTAAATTGAAGACAGTACTGCAACCTGAGTGGCTGGAGGTATTATAGGAGGGGTGGTTGATGACAGTGCAGGGTAAGTGGGGTGGAGGTGGGGTAAATTCTATTCCTGCAGGACAAGAAGGGGAAAGTCTCTCTGACCCCGAAGTTAAACTCTTTCAAAGCAGTCACTAATACTCACTCCTATATAACCTGGAGTCATCTGGAGTGATCGTCTGCAGTCAGCAGCCACACCCAAACAGGTCACCTAGGGATGGAAATTAAGCTAGCCCTCTAGCCTGAGGCTAGCACCTTTTTTTAGTACAGGCTAGTAAAACACGTACCAAACTAATAACTCAAATTTTGCCAAACTAGCACACTGAAAACATTGCATAGAATTTTAGACTGTAGACAGGCCAACCCGGGCCAGTAGAAATATCCCTGACTGGTCAGTACCCAAGATGTTAAAGCTCCACACCCAGCCCTGGACCCTGGACCCTGAACCCTGGACCCTGGACCCTGAACCCTGAACCCTGGACCCTGGACCCTGGGGCTACAGACCTACAGGTCAACCTGGCCTGGCTGCAAAGTAGAGGGACACTTTAAACCAAATGGACCCTATTATTTTTTTATGTTATAGCCTCCCTCCTCCCTCCCTTGGTACGGTGGCCTCATCTCATTCAAGGATTCGTCTCTTTTGAAACTGGTAATTAGTTGAGCTAGCTAAACAAACTTCTAATTATGTTAACACAACAGCAGGCGGCATGTTGAATAGAGGTTATGTTAGTGGTTTCTGAATACCCAGGAGAGTTGGAGCAGTACTAGTGTGTTTTCATGGGTAATACAGAGAATACAGCTGGTTTAAGACAAGCAGACAGCTGTGTAGAGAATACAGCTGGTTTAAGACAAGCAGACAGCTGTGTAGAGAATACAGCTGGTTTAAGACAAGCAGACAGCTGTGTAGAGAATACAGCTGGTTTAAGACAAGCAGAGAGCTGTGTATAGAATACAGCTGGTTTAAGATAAGCAGACAGCTGTGTAGAGAATACAGCTGGTTTAAGACAAGCAGACAGCTGTGTAGAGAATAGTTCAGATTTGTCTACATATTGAAAAGTCCAGTGATGATCCTGCTGACTAAGGTAAATGTCACTCTGCTCTCATCGTTTGTAACCTTCAAGTCACTTGAATGACCTTTATAACACAAAGCCAAATGTAACTGTACAAGTCACAGACACCGAGGTGAGTCTGCTTATCCACATGATCTCTGTAGCCAGTCCAGAAACGAGAAGAATGGGCACGAGTCTAACTATTAACTTTTAACATTAGACCTCCTAGTCAATAGAAGGATAAGGTGACATGGTTAAAGTGTCACCTCAGGTGACACAGCAGCACAAAGGGAGCAGAGCCCTAAACCTGATCCTCGCAATAATCACAAATTACAGCACAGCTGTGGTGACGAGGGGGGTTCAGTCTCTGACAGAGGACCAGTCTTCAGGGGACTACTGCTTACTGTTATCAGCAGGACAGAATATGTTATTGGGGGTGACATTTAAAGAAATTACAATTCAATCACATACATCAATAATACATTTTCATATTTCGGCAACAGGAAGTAGTAGGAACAGGAAGTAGATCAGTGATTAAACCTTGAGTTACTTCTAAACGGTAGTAGGAACAGGAAGTAGATCAGTGATTAAAGCTTGAGTTACTTCTAAACGGTAGTAGGAACAGGAAGTAGATCAGTGATTAAAGCTTGAGTTACTTCTAAATGGTAGTAGGAACAGGATGTAGATCAGTGATTAAAGCTTGAGTTACTTCTAAATGGTAGTAGGAACAGGATGGACATCAGTGATTAAAGCTTGAGTTACTTCTAAACGGTAGTAGGAACAGGAAGTAGATCAGTGATTAAAGCTTGAGTTACTTCTAAATGGTAGTAGGAACAGGATGTAGATCAGTGATTAAAGCTTGAGTTACTTCTAAATGGTAGTAGGAACAGGATGTAGATCAGTGATTAAAGCTTGAGTTACTTCTAAATGGTAGTAGGAACAGGAAGTAGATCAGTGATTAAAGCTTGAGTTACTTCTAAATGGTAGTAGGAACAGGATGGACATCAGTGATTAAAGCTTGAGTTACTTCTAAATGGTAGTAGGAACAGGAAGTAGATCAGTGATTAAAACTTGAGTTACTTCTAAACGGTAGTAGGAACAGGAAGTAGATCAGTGATTAAAGCTTGAGTTACTTCTAAACGGTAGTAGGAACAGGATGTAGATCAGTGATTAAAGCTTGAGTTACTTCTAAATGGTAGTAGGAACAGGATGGACATCAGTGATTAAAGCTTGAGTTACTTCTAAACAGTAGTAGGAACAGGATGTAGATCAGTGATTAAAACTTGAGTTACTTCTAAATGGTAGTAGGAACAGGATGGACATCAGTGATTAAAGCTTGAGTTACTTCTAAACGGTAGTAGGAACAGGAAGTAGATCAGTGATTAAAGCTTGAGTTACTTCTAAACGGTAGTAGGAACAGGATGTAGATCAGTGATTAAAGCTTGAGTTACTTCTAAACAGTAGTAGGAACAGGATGGACATCAGTGATTAAAGCTTGAGTTACTTCTAAACAGTAGTAGGAACAGGAAGTAGATCAGTGATGAAAGCTTGAGTTACTTCTAAACGGTAGTAGGAACAGGATGTAGATCAGTGATTAAAGCTTGAGTTACTTCTAAACGGTAGTAGGAACAGGATGTAGATCAGTGATTAAAGCTTGAGTTACTTCTAAACGGTAGTAGGAACCGGAAGTAGATCAGTGATTAAAGCTTGAGTTACTTCTAAATGGTAGTAGGAACAGGATGGACATCAGTGATTAAAGCTTGAGTTACTTCTAAACGGTAGTAGGAACAGGATGTAGATCAGTGATTAAAGCTTGAGTTACTTCTAAATGGTAGTAGGAACAGGAAGTAGATCAGTGATTAAAGCTTGAGTTACTTCTAAATGGTAGTAGGAACAGGAAGTAGATCAGTGATTAAAGCTTGAGTTACTTCTAAATGGTAGTAGGAACAGGAAGTAGATCAGTGATTAAAGCTTGAGTTACTTCTAAATGGTAGTAGGAACAGGATGTAGATCAGTGATTAAAGCTTGAGTTACTTCTAAATGGTAGTAGGAACAGGAAGTAGATCAGTGATTAAAGCTTGAGTTACTTCTAAATGGTAGTAGGAACAGGAAGTAGATCAGTGATTAAAGCTTGAGTTACTTCTAAATGGTAGTAGGAACAGGAAGTAGATCAGTGATTAAAGCTTGAGTTACTTCTAAATGGTAGTAGGAACAGGATGGACATCAGTGATTAAAGCTTGAGTTACTTCTAAATGGTAGTAGGAACAGGAAGTAGATCAGTGATTAAAGCTTGAGTTACTTCTAAATGGTAGTAGGAACAGGAAGTAGATCAGTGATTAAAGCTTGAGTTACTTCTAAATGGTAGTAGGAACAGGATGTAGATCAGTGATTAAAGCTTGAGTTACTTCTAAATGGTAGTAGGAACAGGATGGACATCAGTGATTAAAGCTTGAGTTACTTCTAAACGGTAGTAGGAACAGGAAGTAGATCAGTGATTAAAGCTTGAGTTACTTCTAAATGGTAGTAGGAACAGGATGGACATCAGCGATTAAAGCTTGAGTTACTTCTAAATGGTAGTAGGAACAGGAAGTAGATCAGTGATTAAAGCTTGAGTTACTTCTAAATGGTAGTAGGAACAGGAAGTAGATCAGTGATTAAAGCTTGAGTTACTTCTAAACGGTAGTAGGAACAGGATGTAGATCAGTGATTAAAGCTTGAGTTACTTCTAAACAGTAGTAGGAACAGGATGGACATCAGTGATTAAAGCTTGAGTTACTTCTAAACAGTAGTAGGAACAGGAAGTAGATCAGTGATGAAAGCTTGAGTTACTTCTAAACGGTAGTAGGAACAGGATGTAGATCAGTGATTAAAGCTTGAGTTACTTCTAAACGGTAGTAGGAACAGGATGTAGATCAGTGATTAAAGCTTGAGTTACTTCTAAACGGTAGTAGGAACCGGAAGTAGATCAGTGATTAAAGCTTGAGTTACTTCTAAATGGTAGTAGGAACAGGATGGACATCAGTGATTAAAGCTTGAGTTACTTCTAAACGGTAGTAGGAACAGGATGTAGATCAGTGATTAAAGCTTGAGTTACTTCTAAATGGTAGTAGGAACAGGAAGTAGATCAGTGATTAAAGCTTGAGTTACTTCTAAATGGTAGTAGGAACAGGAAGTAGATCAGTGATTAAAGCTTGAGTTACTTCTAAATGGTAGTAGGAACAGGAAGTAGATCAGTGATTAAAGCTTGAGTTACTTCTAAATGGTAGTAGGAACAGGATGTAGATCAGTGATTAAAGCTTGAGTTACTTCTAAATGGTAGTAGGAACAGGAAGTAGATCAGTGATTAAAGCTTGAGTTACTTCTAAATGGTAGTAGGAACAGGAAGTAGATCAGTGATTAAAGCTTGAGTTACTTCTAAATGGTAGTAGGAACAGGAAGTAGATCAGTGATTAAAGCTTGAGTTACTTCTAAATGGTAGTAGGAACAGGATGGACATCAGTGATTAAAGCTTGAGTTACTTCTAAATGGTAGTAGGAACAGGAAGTAGATCAGTGATTAAAGCTTGAGTTACTTCTAAATGGTAGTAGGAACAGGAAGTAGATCAGTGATTAAAGCTTGAGTTACTTCTAAATGGTAGTAGGAACAGGATGTAGATCAGTGATTAAAGCTTGAGTTACTTCTAAATGGTAGTAGGAACAGGATGGACATCAGTGATTAAAGCTTGAGTTACTTCTAAACGGTAGTAGGAACAGGAAGTAGATCAGTGATTAAAACTTGAGTTACTTCTAAACGGTAGTAGGAACAGGATGGACATCAGTGATTAAAGCTTGAGTTACTTCTAAACGGTAGTAGGAACAGGAAGTAGATCAGTGATTAAAACTTGAGTTACTTCTAAACGGTAGTAGGAACAGGATGTAGATCAGTAATTAAAGCTTGAGTTACTTCTAAACGGTAGTAGGAACAGGATGTAGATCAGTGATTAAAGCTTGAGTTACTTCTAAACGGTAGTAGGAACAGGATGTAGATCAGTGATTAAAGCTTGAGTTACTTCTAAACGGTAGTAGGAACAGGATGTAGATCAGTGATTAAAGCTTGAGTTACTTCTAAACGGTAGTAGGAACAGGATGTAGATCAGTGATTAAAGCTTGAGTTACTTCTAAACGGTAGTAGGAACAGGATGTAGATCAGTGATTAAAGCTTGAGTTACTTCTAAACGGTAGTAGGTAAACTACTCACTGTGTACAAACTGGTTGAAACAACGTTGTTTCAATGTAATTTGTCAACGTATACTGTAAAATACATTCGATTTGAAAAAAGTACTGTTGTTTTGAGGGAGAGATTTTCAGGGTGAAATTTCTACCACAGGAATATGTCATCATTAGGGTGATCGCATATAAAATAGCCAAATGTGGGACAACAGGATGATTTTGCGGGACACTGTAGCCTACATGAAGACCCTCCTGCTCATGGAGTAGTGCCAAGGAGACCCTCATAAGTTTGATGAAATGACCTTAAATATTTAATTCTAATATAGCTATGTTCAGGGCCTTCAGAAAGTATTCAGACCCTTTGACTTATTACACATTTTGTTGTGTTACAACCTGAATTCAAAATGGATGAAATATATATATTTTTTTCTTCTCTTATCTACTTACACACAATACTCCATAAAGATAAATTGAAAACATGTTTTTAGACATTTTTTTGCAAATGTATTGAAAAATAAAATACAGAAATGTCCATAATTCTTCACACCCCTGAGTCAATATTTTATAGAAGCACCTTTGGCAGTCAGTACAGCTGTGAGTCTTTCTGGGTAAGTGTCTAAGAGTGATTACAGCTGTGAGTCTTTCTGGGTGAGTCTCTAAGAGATTTCCACACCTGGATTGTGCAATATTTGCCCATTATTTTTTTCAGAATTCTTCAAGCTCTGTCCAATTGGTTGTTGATCATTGCGAGACAACTATTTTCAGGCCTTACTATATAGATTTTCAAGTAGATCTAAGTCAACTCAGGAACATTCACTGTCTTCACGGCAACCATCTCCAGTGTATATGTGGCCTTGTGTTTTAGGTTATTGACCTGCTGAAAGGTGAATTCCTCTCCCAGTGTCTGGTGAAAAGCAGACTTTTCCTCTAGGGTTTTGCCTGTGCCTAGCTCCATTCAGTTTATTTTATCCTGAAAAACTCCTCAGCCCTTAATGATGACAAGCATACCCTTAACATGATGCAGACACCACTATGCTTAAAAATATGGATAGTGGTACTAAGTAATGTGTTACATTGGATTTGTCCCAAACATAACACTTTATATTCAGGACCAAAAATGTATATATTTTTTCTTGTGTACAGCAGATGTGTCAAGTAAAAGCCATAAAAAAAAAACACGACTTTGCGGCCAGGCATATCCTATTAGGTTTGTTTTTACAAAAAAAGTGGGCGTACACCTGGCTCAAACTGCCCATTGATTGGATGCTGTATACAGCGTTTAACATATTAAAACAAAACATTTATATTTGTCCAACCTTTGTTGCTATGGTTGCAGATGTGCATAATATGCTGAGACCCTAATCCAAAAAGTCTTCAATAACACCCAAATAACAAAGATTTATCTACAGGTTGTTGTAACATTTAAACTAAAAACATGTTTCACTGCATGGATCACCGGTGCGGTTGAATGCAGCATTTGCTGTATGGCGCAATCAACATGTATTGTAGTTGTGTAGCCAGCCTAGACTACTGCTCAAATGTTTCTGTAATAGGCCTGCCTATGTGTTTCTTCTTTTACAGTTTTAGTGGTTATTCACTATGAAGCTTTAAAAAAACCGAAGCCAGACTGCAACATTTTAGTAGAACTGTGTCATGTACACTGTCCCTCCGCCGCGCGCTGTAAAGCAGGACAGCAGCGCAGTTGAAGTTTAATTCATCAATGTGAGAGTTTAAGGATGACTCAGCTGTTGACTCATTTATACTCGTTTGTTTGTCCTATTGTCCTTTAGTCGTAATTTATACCCGCGTGTGAATCATTTATCTTATACCTTTTTGACAACCAAGACGCCATTTTCTGTAGACTACAGCAAAGACCCGTTGGAACCGAAAC
The DNA here is from genome assembly GCF_045791955.1 of Oncorhynchus clarkii lewisi. Classification (NCBI taxonomy): domain Eukaryota; kingdom Metazoa; phylum Chordata; class Actinopteri; order Salmoniformes; family Salmonidae; genus Oncorhynchus; species Oncorhynchus clarkii. The sequence continues at coordinate 95,762,143 of NC_092151.1, read as the reverse complement.
TTGGCACGGACATTTCGCCTACAACACGTTTAAACTTTCGGGCCGGTAGACGATTCGTTCAGTGCCACTGATTTGCGATGATATGATACAGTTAGCTCGTGTGGGTGTGTGGCAATACACTGCTGTTTGGCGTGCAGCACGTTGGCAGGGCTTCCTGTATGCAAGCAAAGTGTAATTAATAACTTCACCATGCCCAAAGGGATATTCAATGCCTGCTTTTTTTTTTTTTAACCAATAGGTGCCCGTCTTTGCAAAGCATTGCAAAACCTCCCAGGTCTTTCTGGTTGAATCTGTTTGAAATTCACTGCTCATCAGGGACCTTACAGATATAGGGTACAGTGTAGGGTACAGAGATGGGGTAGCCACTCAAAAACCATGTTAAACACTATTATTGCACACAGAGTGAGTCCCTGCAACTTATTATGTGATTTGTTAAACAAATGTTTACTCGTGAGCTTATTTAGGCTTGCCATAACAAAGGGGTTGAATACTGATTGACTCAAAGACATTTTAAAGACTGTTGAGTTTTGACAGGGTTTGGAACATACCTAGCAAGTTGTATGCTAGACAACGCCCACATGGCTGTTTATTGGTCAATGTAACTTAGTTTAACATAAAAAAAGAAAAAAGAAAAATATGTTGTTGAAAATCCCGATTAAAAAATAATAATAATTCCAAAATGGCGGGAAATCCATCATGGCAGATTTGAGGTAAATATCTTCTGTGTAAGAAGAGTGACCTATGTACCAACTGTCACAACTCTAGGTCATATGGTGTGAGGGCATGAGTAGGGCTGTGAAGGTGACCTTATTACCGCCACACCGGAAATCAGGAGACCGTAGTCAAAGAGTCTCCAAAACTGAGCTCTGATGCCTCTGATGGTAGCCTACCAAACTTGCTAGCAGACAGTCGATAATGGCCGCTCTATTGTCCCTCTAAGATCAATGCAAATAAAATAAAAATCAAACACTTCATGATCGCCTTGGCATTCAGAGATTGAGCGGAATTTGTACAGTGAGAGCCAGCTCCTCAGGATCACCTGATGTAATGAGAGCCAGCTCCTCAGGATCACCTGATGTAGTGAGAGCCAGCTCCTCAGGATCACCTGATGTAGTGAGAGCCAGCTCCTCAGGATCACCTGTTGTAATGAGAGCCAGCTCCTCAGGATCACCTGTTGTAATGAGAGCCAGCTCCTCAGGATCACCTGTTGTAATGAGAGCCAGCTCCTCAGGATCACCTGATGTAATGAGAGCCAGCTCCTCAGGATCACCTGTTGTAATGAGAGCCAGCTCCTCAGGATCACCTGATGTAATGAGAGCCAGCTCCTCAGGATCACCTGATGTAGTGAGAGCCATCTCCTCAGGATCACCTGATGTAATGAGAGCCAGCTCCTCAGGATCACCTGTTGTAGTGAGAGCCAGCTCCTCAGGATCACCTGATGTAGTGAGAGCCAGCTCCTCAGGATCACCTGATGTAATGAGAGCCAGCTCCTCAGGATCACCTGTTGTAGTGAGAGCCAGCTCCTCAGGATCACCTGATGTAGTGAGAGCCAGCTCCTCAGGATCACCTGATGTAATGAGAGCCAGCTCCTCAGGATCACCTGATGTAGTGAGAGCCAGCTCCTCAGGATCACCTGTTGTAATGAGAGCCAGCTCCTCAGGATCACCTGTTGTAATGAGAGCCAGCTCCTCAGGATCACCTGATGTAGTGAGAGCCAGCTCCTCAGGATCACCTGATGTAATGAGAGCCATCTCCTCAGCATCACCTGTTGTAATGAGAGCCAGCTCCTCAGGATCACCTGATGTAGTGAGAGCCAGCTCCTCATAGCTAGAAACTCAGTGCAGGTTTTGAAACATCACTATTTTGTTACTTTTAATCCTACTCTGTGATGTCACAGAGAAGCAGTTATGTCACCACTTATCTTTTTTTTTTTTTTTTAAAGCACAGATCATAGAAATTCACTTTGGTGCTGGAAATAATGAATAGGAGGTCGAAAAGTGGTGGAATTGCCCTTTAAAGAGCCTTTTCCTAAATCTCCTAGATTAGTGCTGTATCGTGTGTCATGGTGCAGAGAGAGAGAGAGAGAGACCTGGTTATGAGACTGACTGATATCTTCCCTCCATATTGACAGACAGACGTCAAACAGTACAGAGGCCAAGGCTGGGAAATTGCATTTGCAGTGACATGTCAGCACACTGTGTTTGGTTTGAACCCTGGCCCATCGCCTTTGACACACACCCTGAGGTTGTTTTAGTGACACTGCAACCCACCACCTCTGACTTCTGCCTAGTCACCTGCCATCTAATGTGTGTCACACTCGGTCAACTATGCTGAATTGGGACCTCCCCGAGTGGCATAGGGGTACTGCGTCGCAGTGCTAGAGGAATCACTACAGAACCGGGTTCGATCCCGGGCTGTGTCACAGCCGGCCACGACCATGAGGCGGTGCACAGTTGGCCCAGCGTCGTCAGGGGCTCGGGAGAGGGTTTGGCCGGCTGGGATATCCTTGTTCCATTGCACTCTAGCGTCTCCTTGTGGCGGGCAGGGTGTATGCATGCTGACTTCGGTCGCCATGTGTACGGTATTTCTTCCGACACATTGGTGTGGTTGACTTCCGGGTTAAGCGAGCAGTGTGTCAAGAAGCAGTGCGGCTTGGCGGGGTCGTGTTTCGGAGGGTGCATGGCTCTTGAACTTTGTTGCAAAAGAATTCACATGGCTGTTGATTGTTAGCGCAAGGTGTTTGAATACTTTCCAAATGCACTGTATATGATGTAAACTTAAAGAGGTGTTCAGAAGAGAGACAAGAGAGCCTGCGTGGTTCCCCAACAGCAGTGTTAGGACACCTGGGTGGTTCCCCAACAGCAGTGTTAGGACACCTGGGTGGTTCCCCAACAGCAGTGTTAGGACACCTGGGTGGTTCCCCAACAGCAGTGTTAGGACACCTGGGTGGTTCCCCAACAGCAGTGTTAGGACACCTGGGTGGTTCCCCAACAGCAGTATTAGGACACCTGGGTGGTTCCCCAACAGCTCTGTTAGGACACCTGGGTGGTTCCCCAAAGGCACCGTTAGGACACCTGGGTGGTTCCCCAACAGCTCTGTTAGGACACCTGGGTGGTTCCCCAACAGCTCTGTTAGGACACCTGCATGGTTCCCCAAAGGCACTGTTAGGACACCTGGGTGGTTCCCCAACAGCTCTGTTAGGACACCTGGGTGGTTCCCCAAGAGCTCTGTTAGGACACCTGGGTGGTTCCCCAACAGCAGTGTTGGGACACCTGGGTGGTTCCCCAACAGCTCTGTTAGGACACCTGGGTGGTTCCCCAACGCACTGTTAGGACACCTGGGTGGGTCCCCAACAGCAGTGTTAGGACACCTGCGTGGTTCCCCAAAGGCACTGTTAGGACACCTGGGTGGTTCCCCAACAACAGTGTTAGGACATCTGGGTGGTTCCCCAACAGCTCTGTTAGGACACCTGGGTGGTTCCCCAACAGCAGTGTTAGGACACCTGGGTGGTTCCCCAACAGCAGTGTTAGGACACCTGCGTGGTTCCCCATAGGCACTGTTAGGACACCTGGGTGGTTCCCCAACAACAGTGTTAGGACATCTGGGTGGTTCCCCAACAGCAGTGTTAGGACACCTGGGTGGTTCCCCAACAGCAGTGTTAGGACACCTGGGTGGTTCCCAAACAGCACTGTTAGGACACCTGGCTGGTTCCCCAACAGCAGTGTTAGGACACCTGCATGGTTCCCCAACAGCTCTGTTTGGACACCTGGGTGGTTCCCCAACAGCTCTGTTAGGACACCTGGGTGGTTCCCCAACAGCTCTGTTAGGACACCTGGGTGGTTCCCCAACAGCTCTGTTAGGACACCTGGGTGGTTCCCCAACAGCAGTGTTAGGACACCTGGGTGGTTCCCCAACAGCTCTGTTAGGACACCTGGGTGGTTCCCCAACAGCAGTGTTAGGACACCTGGGTGGTTCCCAAACAGCTCTGTTAGGACACCTGGGTGGTTCCCCAACAGCAGTGTTAGGACACCTGGGTGGTTCCCCAACAGCAGTGTTAAGACACCTGCGTGGTTCCCCAACAGCAGTGTTAGGACACCCGCGTGGTTCCCCAACCGCTCTGTTTGGACACCTGGGTGGTTCCCCAACAGCTCTGTTAGGACACCTGGGTGGTTCCCCAACAGCAGTGTTAGGACACCTGGGTGGTTCCCCAACAGCTCTGTTAGGACACCTGGGTGGTTCCCCAACAGCTCTGTTAGGACACCTGGGTGGTTCCCCAACAGCAGTGTTAGGAGACCTGGGTGGTTCCCCAACAGCTCTGTTAGGACACCTGCATGGTTCCCCAAAGGCACTGTTAGGACACCTGGGTGGTTCCCCAACAGCTCTGTTAGGATACCTGGGTGGTTCCCCAACAGCTCTGTTAGGACACCTGGGTGGTTCCCCAACAGCACTGTTAGTACACCTGGGCGGTTCCCCAACAGCTCTGTTAGGACACCTGGGCGGTTCCCCAACAGCTCTGTAAGGACACCTGGGTGGTACCCCAACAGCAGTGTTAGGACACCTGGGTGGTTCCCCAACAGCAGTCTTAGGACACCTGGGCGGTTCCCCAACAGCTCTGTTAGGACACCTGGGTGGTTCCCCAACAGCAGTGTTAGGACACCTGGGTGGTTCCCCAACAGCTCTGTTAGGACACCTGGGTGGTTCCCCAACAGCTCTGTTAGGACACCTGGGTGGTTCCCCAACAGCTCTGTTAGGACACCTGGGTGGTTCCCCAACAGCTCTGTTAGGACACCTGGGTGGTTCCCCAACAGCTCTGTTAGGACACCTGGGTGGTTCCCCAACAGCTCTGTTAGGACACCTGGGTGGTTCCCCAACAGCTCTGTTAGGACACCTGGGTGGTTCCCCAACAGCAGTGTTAGGACACCTGGGTGGTTCCCCAACAGCAGTGTTAGGACACCTGGGTGGTTCCCCAACAGCTCTGTTAGGACACCTGGGTGGTTCCCCAACAGCTTGTTAGGACACCTGGGTGGTTCCCCAACAGCTCTGTTAGGACACCTGGGTGGTTCCCCAACAGCTCTGTTAGGACACCTGGGTGGTTCCCCAACAGCTCTGTTAGGACACCTGGGTGGTTCCCCAACAGCTCTGTTAGGACACCTGGGTGGTTCCCCAACAGCTCTGTTAGGACACCTGGGTGGTTCCCCAACAGCTCTGTTAGGACACCTGGGTGGTTCCCCAACAGCTCTGTTAGGACACCTGGGTGGTTCCCCAACAGCTCTGGTTAGACACCTCTGTTAGGACACCTGGGTGGTTCCCCAACAGCAGTGTTAGGACACCTGGGTGGTTCCCCAACAGCTCTGTTAGGACACCTGGGTGGTTCCCCAACAGCTCTGTTAGGACACCTGGGTGGTTCCCCAACAGCTCTGTTAGGACACCTGGGTGGTTCCCCAACAGCTCTGTTAGGACACCTGGGTGGTTCCCCAACAGCTCTGTTAGGACACCTGGGTGGTTCCCCAACAGCTCTGTTAGGACACCTGGGTGGTTCCCCAACAGCTCTGTTAGGACACCTGGGTGGTTCCCCAACAGCTCTGTTAGGACACCTGGGTGGTTCCCCAACAGCTCTGTTAGGACACCTGGGTGGTTCCCCAACAGCTCTGTTAGGACACCTGGGTGGTTCCCCAACAGCAGTGTTAGGACACCTGGGTGGTTCCCCAACAGCTCTGTTAGGACACCTGGGTGGTTCCCCAACAGCTCTGTTAGGACACCTGGGTGGTTCCCCAACAGCTCTGTTAGGACACCTGGGTGGTTCCCCAACAGCTCTGTTAGGACACCTGGGTGGTTCCCCAACAGCTCTGTTAGGACACCTGGGTGGTTCCCCAACAGCTCTGTTAGGACACCTGGGTGGTTCCCCAACAGCTCTGTTAGGACACCTGGGTGGTTCCCCAACAGCTCTGTTAGGACACCTGGGTGGTTCCCCAACAGCTCTGTTAGGACACCTGGGTGGTTCCCCAACAGCTCTGTTAGGACACCTGGGTGGTTCCCCAACAGCTCTGTTAGGACACCTGGGTGGTTCCCCAACAGCTCTGTTAGGACACCTGGGTGGTTCCCCAACAGCTCTGTTAGGACACCTGGGTGGTTAGGACACCTGGGTGGTTCCCCAACAGCTCTGTTAGGACACCTGGGTGGTTCCCCAACAGCTCTGTTAGGACACCTGGGTGGTTCCCCAACAGCTCTGTTAGGACACCTGGGTGGTTCCCCAACAGCTCTGTTAGGACACCTGGGTGGTTCCCCAACAGCTCTGTTAGGACACCTGGGTGGTTCCCCAACAGCTCTGTTAGGACACCTGGGTGGTTCCCCAACAGCTCTGTTAGGACACCTGGGTGGTTCCCCAACAGCTCTGTTAGGACACCTGGGTGGTTCCCCAACACCTAGGACACCTGGGTGGTTCCCCAACAGCTCTGTTAGGACACCTGGGTGGTTCCCTGTTAGGACACCTGGGTGGTTCCCCAACAGCTCTGTTAGGACACCTGGGTGGTTCCCCAACAGCTCTGTTAGGACACCTGGGTGGTTCCCCAACAGCTCTGTTAGGACACCTGGGTGGTTCCCCAACAGCTCTGTTAGGACACCTGGGTGGTTCCCCAACAGCTCTGTTAGGACACCTGGGTGGTTCCCCAACAGCTCTGTTAGGACACCTGGGTGGTTCCCCAACAGCTCTGTTAGGACACCTGGGTGGTTCCCCAACAGCTCTGTTAGGACACCTGGGTGGTTCCCCAACAGCTCTGTTAGGACACCTGGGTGGTTCCCCAACAGCTCTGTTAGGACACCTGGGTGGTTCCCCAACAGCTCTGTTAGGACACCTGGGTGGTTCCCCAACAGCTCTGTTAGGACACCTGGGTGGTTCCCCAACAGCTCTGTTAGGACACCTGGGTGGTTCCCCAACAGCTCTGTTAGGACACCTGGGTGGTTCCCCAACAGCTCTGTTAGGACACCTGGGTGGTTCCCCAACAGCTCTGTTAGGACACCTGGGTGGTTCCCCAACAGCTCTGTTAGGACACCTGGGTGGTTCCCCAACAGCTCTGTTAGGACACCTGGGTGGTTCCCCAACAGCTCTGTTAGGACACCTGGGTGGTTCCCCAACAGCTCTGTTAGGACACCTGGGTGGTTCCCCAACAGCTCTGTTAGGACACCTGGGTGGTTCCCCAACAGCTCTGTTAGGACACCTGGGTGGTTCCCCAACAGCTCTGTTAGGACACCTGGGTGGTTCCCCAACAGCTCTGTTAGGACACCTGGGTGGTTCCCCAACAGCTCTGTTAGGACACCTGGGTGGTTCCCCAACAGCTCTGTTAGGACACCTGGGTGGTTCCCCAACAGCTCTGTTAGGACACCTGGGTGGTTCCCCAACAGCTCTGTTAGGACACCTGGGTGGTTCCCCAACAGCTCTGTTAGGACACCTGGGTGGTTCCCCAACAGCTCTGTTAGGACACCTGGGTGGTTCCCCAACAGCTCTGTTAGGACACCTGGGTGGTTCCCCAACAGCTCTGTTAGGACACCTGGGTGGTTCCCCAACAGCTCTGTTAGGACACCTGGGTGGTTCCCCAACAGCTCTGTTAGGACACCTGGGTGGTTCCCCAACAGCTCTGTTAGGACACCTGGGTGGTTCCCCAACAGCTCTGTTAGGACACCTGGGTGGTTCCCCAACAGCTCTGTTAGGACACCTGGGTGGTTCCCCAACAGCTCTGTTAGGACACCTGGGTGGTTCCAACCAACAGCTCTGTTAGGACACCTGGGTGGTTCCCCAACAGCAGACACCTGGGTGGTTCCCCAACAGCTCTGTTAGGACACCTGGGTGGTTCCCCAACAGCTCTGTTAGGACACCTGGGTGGTTCCCCAACAGCTCTGTTAGGACACCTGGGTGGTTCCCCAACAGCTCTGTTAGGACACCTGGGTGGTTCCCCAACAGCTCTGTTAGGACACCTGGGTGGTTCCCCAACAGCAGTGTTAGGACACCTGGGTGGTTCCCCAACAGCTCTGTTAGGACAGCAGTGACAGCTCTGGGACACCTGGGTGGTTCCCCAACAGCTCTGTTAGGACACCTGGGTGGTTCCCCAACAGCTCTGTTAGGACACCTGGGTGGTTCCCCAACAGCTCTGTTAGGACACCTGGGTGGTTCCCCAACAGCTCTGTTAGGACACCTGGGTGGTTCCCCAACAGCTCTGTTAGGACACCTGGGTGGTTCCCCAACAGCTCTGTTAGGACACCTGGGTGGTTCCCCAACAGCTCTGTTAGGACACCTGGGTGGTTCCCCAACAGCTCTGTTAGGACACCTGGGTGGTTCCCCAACAGCTCTGTTAGGACACCTGGGTGGTTCCCCAACAGCTCTGTTAGGACACCTGGGTGGTTCCCCAACAGCTCTGTTAGGACACCTGGGTGGTTCCCCAACAGCTCTGTTAGGACACCTGGGTGGTTCCCCAACAGCTCTGTTAGGACACCTGGGTGGTTCCCCAACAGCTCTGTTAGGACACCTGGGTGGTTCCCCAACAGCAGTGTTAGGACACCTGGGTGGTTCCCCAACAGCAGTGTTAGGACACCTGGGTGGTTCCCCAACAGCAGTGTTAGGACACCTGGGTGGTTCCCCAACAGCTCTGTTAGGACACCTGGGTGGTTCCCCAACAGCTCTGTTAGGACACCTGGGTGGTTCCCCAACAGCTCTGTTAGGACATCTGGGCGGTTCCCCAACAGCTCTGTTAGGACACCTGGGTGGTTCCCCAACAGCTCTGTTAGGACACCTGGGTGGTTCCCCAACAGCTCTGTTAGGACACCTGGGTGGTTCTGTTAGGACACCTGGGTGGTTCCCCAACAGCAGTGTTAGGACACCTGGGTGGTTCCCCAACAGCAGTGTTAGGACACCTGGGTGGTTCCCCAACAGCTCTGTTAGGACACCTGGGTGGTTCCCCAACAGCTCTGTTAGGACACCTGGGTGGTTCCCCAACAGCAGTGTTAGGACACCTGGGTGGTTCCCCAACAGCTCTGTTAGGACACCTGGGTGGTTCCCCAACAGCTTTGTGACCTTTAGGTTTTCTTTTACAGCATCATGAGGGTGTAGTTTGTCCATCTGCTATTGGTCTGTTCTGCTTTGGAGACCCCACTGCCTCCCTCCTTCCACCCCACTGCCTCCCTCCTTCCACCCCACTGCCTCCCTCCTTCCACCCCACTGACATACTGCCTCCCCCTTCCACCCCACTGTCTCCCTCCTTCCACCCCACTGACATACTGCCTCCCCCCTTCCACCCCACTGTCTCCCCCTTCCACCCCACTGCCTCCCTCCTTCCACCCCACTGTCTCCCCCTTCCACCCCACTGACATACTGCCTCCCCCCTTCCACCCCACTGACATACTGCCTCCCCCCTTCCACCCCACTGCCTTACTGCCTCCCCCCTTCCACCCCACTGCCTTACTGCCTCCCCCCTTCCACCCCACTGCCTTACTGCCTCCCCCCTTCCACCCCACTGCCTTACTGCCTCCCCCTTCCACCCCACTGCCTTACTGCCTCCCCCCTTCCACCCCACTGCCTTACTGCCTCCCCCCTTCCACCCCACTGCCTTACTGCCTCCCCCCTTCCACCCCACTGACATACTGCCTCCCCCCTTCCACCCCACTGACATACTGCCTCCCCAATTCCATCCCACTGCCTCCCCCTTCCACCCCACTGACATACTGCCTCCCCCGTCCACCCCACTGCCTTACTGCCTCCCCCCTTCAATCCCACTGCCTCCCCCCTTCCACCCCACTGCCTTCCTGCCTACCCCCTTCCATCCCACTGCCTCCCCCCTTCCACCCCAATGCCTTACTGCCTCCCCCCTTCCACCCCACTGACTCCCCCCTTCCACCCCAATGCCTTACTGCCTCCCCCTTCCACCCCACTGCCTTAATCCCTCCCCCCTTCCACCCCACTGCCTTAATGCCTCCCCCCTTCCACCCCAATGCCTTACTGCCTCCCCCCTTCCATCCCACTGCCTCCCCCCTTCCACCCCAATGCCTTACTGCCTCCCCCCTTCCACCCCACTGTCTTACTGTCTCCCCCTTCCACCCCACTGCCTTACTGCCTCCCCCCTTCCACCCCACTGTCTTACTGTCTCCCCCTTCAACCCCACTGCCTTACATCCTCCCCCCTTCCACCCCAATGCCTTACTGCCTCCCCCCTTCCACCCCACTGACTCCCCCCTTCCACTCCAATGCCTTACTGCCTCCCCCTTCCACCCCACTGCCTTAATCCCTCCCCCCTTCCACCCCACTGCCTTAATGCCTCCCCCCTTCCACCCCAATGCCTTACTGCCCCCCCCCCTTCCATCCCACTGCCTCCCCCGTTCCACCCCAATGCCTTACTGCCTCCCCCTTCCACCCCACTGCCTTAATGCCTCCTCCCTTCCACCCCACTGCCTTACTGCCTCCCCCCTTCCACCCCACTGCCTTACTGCCTCCCCCCTTCCACCCCACTGCCTTACTGCCTCCCCCCTCCACCCCACTGCCTTACTACCTCCCCCCTCCACCCCACTGCCTTACTGCCTCCCCCTTCCATCCCACTGCCTCCCCCCTTCCACCCCAATGCCTCCTCCCTTCCACCCCACTGCCTTACTGCCTCCCCCTTCCACCCCACTGCCTTACTGCCTCCCCCTTCCACCCCACTGCCTCCCTCCTTCCACCCCACTGCCTCCCCCCTTCCACCCCACTGCCTTTCTGCCTCCCCCTTCCATCCCACTGTCTCCCCCTTCCACCCCACTAACATACTGCCTCCCCCTTCCACCCCACTGCCTCCCCCTTCCATCCCACTGCCTCCCCCTTCCACCCCACTAACATACTGCCTCCCCCTTCCACCCCACTGCCTTATTGCCTCCCTGTAAGTCTTGAGACAAGGTAAACATACTGTAAGTCTTGAGACAAGGTAAACATACTGTAAGTCCTGAGACAAGGTAAACATACTGTAAGTCCTGAGACAAGGTAAACATACTGTAAGTCCTGAGACAAGGTAAATATACTGTAAGTCTTGAGACAAGGTAACCATACTGTAAGTCTTGAGACAAGGTAAACATACTGTAAGTCCTGAGACAAGGTAAACATACTGTAAGTCCTGAGACAAGGTAAACATACTGTAAGTCCTGAGACAAGGTAAACATACTGTAAGTCCTGAGACAACGTAAACATACTGTAAGTCCTGAGACAAGGTAAACATACTGTAAGTCCTGAGACAAGGTAAACATACTGTAAGTCCTGAGACAAGGTAAACATACTGTAAGTCCTGAGACAAGGTAAACATACTGTTAGTCCTGAGACAAGGTAAACATACTGTAAGTCCTGAGACAAGGTAAACATACTGTAAGTCCTGAGACAAGGTAAACATACTGTAAGTCTTGAGACAAGGTAAACATACTGTAAGTCTTGAGACAAGGTAAACATACTGTAAGTCCTGAGACAAGGTAAACATACTGTAAGTCTTGAGACAAGGTAAACATACTGTAAGTCCTGAGACAAGGTAAACATACTGTAAGTCTTGAGACAAGGTAAACATACTGTAAGTCTTGAGACAAGGTAAACATACTGTAAGTCCTGAGACAAGGTAAACATACTGTAAGTCCTGAGACAAGGTAATCAAGTGCAAAAAAAACCAAGGGCTCGTTTACCACAATGTTCAACTGAACCAGATGTCCCATCAGGGGCCCAGAGCACGGCATGTTAAGGTAGGGCGGGGGGTGTCTGAGCTGAGCCCAGTCTGATAGGGGAAATAGGGGCTTTCTTAGAGTCTCCATTCTCTCCAATGTAGTGCTGAGCGATTATTGTTTTTTGAGGTCGGTTCGTTTTTGGTTAGATTATTAAAAAATAATCACGGAAATCTATGTGGGTTTTGATTACATTATTATAATTTTTTTTTTTACATGAAATGCATACTTAAATAATGTCCTAAAAATGATTTTAGAGCTTCCCTCAGCCATCACCAGCCTTCTTCCTGACCAAGACAAGTCAGTTAAACGCTGTAACAACACAGAATAAAACTATTAACAAAAGTCCCATGAGGGCAGTGACCGGCCATTACTGCTTAGCACTGATTTACCATCATTTATTTACATATCTTACTTTACTTTCATAAAATATTTATTCATATTTATTTGATAACATAATTATTTTCATTCATTTAAGTCTCTGCTCAGGCAGTATCAGCCATCCAGCCAGACAACCATCTACCGTTGTCTATGTTCTCCCCATTGAAAACAACAACAAAACCAACCATCTAACGTTGTCTATGTTCTCCCCATTGAAAACAACAACAAAACCAACCATCTACTGTTGTCTATGTTCTCCCCATTGAAAACAACAGCAACAAAAAACAACCATCTACCGTTGTCTATGTTCTCCCCATTGAAAACAACAACAAAACCAACCATCTACCGTTGTCTATGTTCTCCCCATTGAAAACAACAACAAAACCAACCATCTACCGTTGTCTATGTTCTCCCCATTGAAAACAACAACAAAACCAACCATCTACCGTTGTCTATGTTCTCCCCATTGAAAACAACAACAAAACCAACCATCTACCGTTGTCTATGTTCTCCCCATTGAAAACAACAACAAAACCAACCATCTACCGTTGTCTATGTTCTCCCCATTGAAAACAACAACAAAAAACAACCATCTACCGTTGTCTATGTTCTCCCCATTGAAAACAACAACAAAACGGAACTAAATGCAATTGCAAAAGTAATTGAACCAACGTTGGTCGATTAGTTGTTTAATAATACCAACGAAAAAATACTGACATTTCAGTTAATCGCTCAGGACTACTCTAATGCAAACAATCCTACAGATAAGTGAATGAAATACACAGAGAAAGATTATTCTATTTCCCCATGGACCCATGTAAATGAGAAGAAAAACTCACAGGGTTATTTTCTACGGTGACAGTGATGTGTGAATTAACCAGAGGCCATCTGGCGAGGCTAAACAACTCACTAACCAGAGGACTGAATCACAGATCTTAATAAAACGGCCGTGAATCACTTCAAGGAACACGTCAGACGAAGTGCGGGAAGGAAGACATGTTTTCTTCATACCAGGAAGACATGTTTTCTACCAGGAAGACATGTTTTCTACCAGGAAGACATGTTTTCTACCAGGAAGACATGTTTTCTACCAGGAAGACATGTTTTCTTTACACCAGGAAGACATGTTTTCTTCATACCAGGAAGACATGTTTTCTTCATACCAGGAAGACATGTTTTCTTTACACCAGGAAGACATGTTTTCTACCAGGAAGACATGTTTTCTTCATACCAGGAAGACATGTTTTCTTCATACCAGGAAGACATGTTTTCTTTACACCAGGAAGACATGTTTTCTACCAGGAAGACATGTTTTCTTCATACCAGGAAGACATGTTTTCTTTACACCAGGAAGACATGTTTTCTACCAGGAAGACATGTTTTCTTCATACCAGGAAGACATGTTTTCTACCAGGAAGACATGTTTTCTACCAGGAAGACATGTTTTCTTCATACCAGGAAGACATGTTTTCTTCATACCAGGAAGACATGTTTTCTACCAGGAAGACATGTTTTCTTTACACCAGGAAGACATGTTTTCTTTACACCAGGAAGACATGTTTTCTTCATACCAGGAAGACATGTTTTCTACCAGGAAGACATGTTTTCTTTACACCAGGAAGACATGTTTTCTTTACACCAGGAAGACATGTTTTCTTTACACCAGGAAGACATGTTTACTACCAGGAAGACATGTTTTCTACCAGGAAGACATGTTTACTACCAGGAAGACATGTTTTCTACCAGGAAGACATGTTTTCTTCATACCAGGAAGACATGTTTTCTTTACACCAGGAAGACATGTTTTCTTTATACCAGGAAGACATGTTTTCTTCATACCAGGAAGACATGTTTACTACCAGGAAGACATGTTTTCTACCAGGAAGACATGTTTTCTACCAGGAAGACATGTTTTCTACCAGGAAGACATGTTTTCTTCATACCAGGAAGACATGTTTTCTTTACACCAGGAAGACATGTTTTCTTTATACCAGGAAGACATGTTTTCTTTACACCAGGAAGACATGTTTTCTTTATACCAGGAAGACATGTTTTCTTTATACCAGGAAGACATGTTTTCTTTACACCAGGAAGACATGTTTTCTACCAGGAAGACATGTTTTCTTCATACCAGGAAGACATGTTTTCTTTACACCAGGAAGACATGTTTTCTTCATACCAGGAAGACATCTTTTCTTTATACCGGATGATAATGTTCTAGTCTACCCATGCGTTGTGTAGCCCTGTCTGGGATGGGATAATGGACTTCATCATTTTGGAAATGAGCGTATCAGACAACTCGTCTTTTACCTTAAACAGCACCGGTGATGTGACTGAAATGACCTGCCTTTTCAAAACACCTGCAAAGACACTACTACACCAGCTGAAATGACTGCCTTTTCAAAACACCTGCAAAGACACTACTACACCAGCTGAAATGACTGCCTTTTCAAAACACCTGCAAAGACACTACTACACCAGCTGAAACGACTGCCTTTTCAAAACACCTGCAAAGACACTACTACACCAGCTGAAATGACTGCCTTTCAAAACACCTGCAAAGACACTACTACACCAGCTGAAATGACTGCCTTTTCAAAACACCTGCAAAGACACTACTACACCAGCTGAAATGACTGCCTTTCAAAACACCTGCAAAGACACTACTACACCAGCTGAAATGACTGCCTTTTCAAAACACCTGCAAAGACACTACTACACCAGCTGAAATGACTGCCTTTTCAAAACACCTGCAAAGACACTACTACACCAGCTGAAATGACCTGCCTTTTCAAAACACCTGCAAAGACACTACCACACCAGCTGAAATGACTGCCTTTTCAAAACAGATCCTGTAAAAATCTCAAGGGCCTGCAAAGACACTACTACACCAGCTGAAATGCCCGGTCAGTAAAAGGTATTTCAGGTGTGACTAATTGAGATGAATGGTAAAGCCCACGAGACAGTCCTGCTTTGGGAATTGGAAATACCAGTTTATATTTTCTTGTTTCAAGTGTGTCGGCACCTTTTTTTTTTTTATCATTCAAATCAGACGAGCCTTAACAAAAACATTCCATGTGGACTTGACATGAAAACAAATGGGGGGGAGGGGGGAAGGGGGGAAATTACTCTAAAAATGGACTTTATGAAAGTCGAAATTCTCACAGCAAAATGTAACCGTTGTTCAAGCATTCAAAGAAGCAGAAACAGAGGGACTATCACCCTTCATGGCTACCTAACGCATGAGAGGGACTATCACCCTTCATGGCTACCTAACGCATGAGAGGGACTATCACCCTTCATGGCTACCTAACGCATGAGAGGGACTATCACCCTTCATGGCTACCTAACGCATGAGAGGGACTATCACCCTTCATGGCTACCTAACGCATGAGAGGGACTATCACCCTTCATGGCTACCTAACGCATGAGAGGGACTATCACCCTTCATGGCTACCTAACGCATGAGAGGGACTATCACCCTTCATGGCTACCTAACGCATGAGAGGGACTATCACCCTTCATGGCTACCTAACGCATGAGAGGGACTATCACCCTTCATGGCTACCTAACACATGAGAGGGACTATCACCCTTCATGGCTACCTAACACATGAGAGGGACTATCACCCTTCATGGCTACCTAACACATGAGAGGGACTATCACCCTTCATGGCTACCTAACACATGAGAGGGACTATCACCCTTCATGGCTACCTAACGCATGAGAGGGACTATCACCCTTCATGGCTACCTAACGCATGAGAGGGACTATCACCCTTCATGGCTACCTAACGCATGAGAGGGACTATCACCCTTCATGGCTACCTAACGCATGAGAGGGACTATCACCCTTCATGGCTACCTAACGCATGAGAGGGACTACGTTCTGAAAAAAAGGGAGATTTTAAACAGAAACATGCAAATGGAGCTGAGCCACTCCTCAACATGTCAAAATAGGCAGGATATCAGTGATCAGCTGAGCTCTGCTGTGAGGACAG